>NW_022990088.1:334241-356741 GCF_902827175.1 Gymnodraco acuticeps | reverse complement strand
CACAGAGCAAGAACAATAAATCTGCTTATGTCAAAATGCGAGGAGTCTGTTTTGATTTGTACGTTACATCATTATTAAGAAGTCTGCGTTAGGAGGAGTGGCGTACATCTCACGTCTAATTTTAAACATCACATATTACTGCCTGTACTGTGTGTATATATGCACACTTCAAAGTTTAGTAAAACATCTGTTTGCGGTGCTAACCATGCTCTCACATGTTTGATGTGCGATCTCACAGACAGGAAGGCGGTCTGATGACTCTCTGATGCTGTAATTTACACATCTCTGGTTAGACCCCTCCCTGTGTGATAATCATTATGACACTGAAGTTTTTACAGAATGACCCTTTAATTATATATGCAGACACGTCACGTTATTAGAGTACGTTTCTCAAACAGTGTGATGGTACTTTGATTTTTACAATGGTGTACACAGGTGTTATTATAGAGCACAGGTAGGGGGGGGAAATTCCCAAAAATAAGTGAGATTTCCCGAGACTTAAAGGTGGGGGAGGTAATGTTGGAGAAACCAGCTCGAGTGCGCTAGAATCTGAAAATACACAACCGGAGAAAATCTGCCACTTCCTTACAGAGCCCCTCCTCCAACACACACGAACGCGCACATGACCAATGAGGGCACGAGATAAGTTTGTGCACAGATGGAAGGCTGACAGGCAGGTAGGCCATCCAGTTACTTTAGCCGGGCCGGCTCAGATGATTGGTCGTGCTTTTTACAGTACTACGGCTTCCACAGATGAATTTCTTTAATGTATTTATTGTCAAAGCACTTCAGATATTCATTGCTATCGGGATGTTAAGAGCATTCCATGGAATATAACAAAAAGTGTATCTCGAGCCGGTTTCTCAAATGTACCCACTATACCCCACCTTTAAGTCTTTAATTTTCCAGAAAATATTTCTACAAGATTCTCTGAGATTAAATTGAGGAATTTATGGGACAAAACGTTGACATTTTCTGAGATTAGAGTGGTACATTCAGGAGGAAAAACACACATTTTGGAGTAAAAAGTGGATTGTACATTGTACATTTACAAGAAAAAATGTGGAAGAATTTACAGGAACACCTGAATATACTCCAAGATTATAAAGACATTTGCAAGAAAAAAAGTCATCAAATTCAAAGGAAAAAAGGCTTTAGGATTACTCGGAAATACAAAAATCTAAGATCTCGGAGTCCCTCTTTGTGACTTCTTACACAAACGGTTTCCCTAGGCATGAGGAAACCACAGCTGTGATGTGGAACAAGTCAATGTTTGTTCTGTAGTTCCTGTTTGAGGTGAGTTCATAAATCTCTCTGTGTGGGTTTCCTCCCCCCCTTTGACTGGGTGAGGGTCGCTAGCTGCCAACTCGCTGACATGAAATCACAGGTTAAATCTGTTTGAGGGAGGAAAATAAACCCTGTACAAAGCAGATGTCCGACTTTCATTAACAGAATCAATGTGCTAATTATCTGACCTGACACAACACATGGCTCAGGGGCATGATGGGAAATTGATTTTAAGGAGCGTCTCTGCAAAGTGTACATTTGTTATTTTAGGAAACCTGACTCTTCAAGCTGAGTTTTCGCTTTACATAGCACTTTCAGTATATGTGTATTCTCTATGTCTCTGAAATACTCACACATAGGTATCTGCTTTGCCTTTTAGCTTCCAATGCATTTTCAGGGGTCCATTTCTGCATTTAACATAGATTATATGTAACATTTTCTTTATGTTAAATGGTAATTACAGCAACATGCTCTTGTCTGGTTGTTTATCAATGATTCCCATCTCAGGGTTTAATATTTCAAACAATCTGTGCTAATTTAAAAATGTCTTGACGGCTTGTAGGCCACTGCTACTTTTAGCCGTGCTAGCAGCATCTCAACATCTATAAGATGGTTTGTACATTTTGTCCAGATATTCATGGGTGAATCCTACTGACTTTTGTGATCCTAAGGTCATACTTTCAATTGGTCGTATACTTTATCAACGGCATTCCCATTAGTTCTGTCTTTAGCCTAGTTTTAGTGAATAGTAGCCTATAGCCTATAACACAGTCTCCCGGCATTTTGTGCTATAGTCACAAAATGAATCTATTGATTCGTGTTCACCAACACGATCTTCGCATTCGTGTCACACAGAATGATTTTAAAAGCAATGTCAATAATAATAAATTAGAAGGAAAAAGAGATACAAAAAATACAGATTTCAGTATTCTGACACAGAACGATTTTAGAAGCAATGTATTTCTGTTGGTAGTATGTTTCGTGCCTGCACCAAATAATAACAAATTAGAAGACATTTTTTTTTTTTTTATATACAGATTTCAGTATTCTGAGGCTCTGAGCCATTTATTTTCCTCGCGGACGGCAAAGAAACTCAGACATTATACAATTTAAAATAAAAGAGTTAGGCTTAGGGTAAGATATTGAGTAAGAGAATATTTTTATGAACCACAGCTTCTGGTATTTCAAGACCCGACCGGACAAAAAGACGTGGTGCAGGCACGAAAAAAATCGTGATGGTGAACACGAATCAATAGATTAAATTCATTTTGTGACTATAACACGAAATGCCGTGAGACTGGGTTGATATGTTAACCTGTTTACACGCTAAACTAAGGTGCTGAACATGGTTATTTAACACAAGTGTGTTATAAGATAAGATAAGATGTACTTTATTGATCCCAATTTGGGAAATGTTTGCATTGTAGCAGCATAAAAGACAAGCCACTATGTTTAGCATGTCATTTAACATTATGTTATTCTGATATTGAGCATGTTAGCATACCAATGTTAGCATTTGTCTCAAAGATTCTGTGCCTAAATACAGGTTAGCTAGCATGGCTCTGTGTTTGGGTGTGCATGCCAACTTCTTCCTGTGCTGTATAACAGGCAGCTGAAGTCATACTTTCTCCTCCTTCTCGTCTCACGCTTCTCACCCTTTTGAGACAAACTTTTCCACTGGAGAAGTTATTTGAGACCTTTTTCATTTCCTCTATTTTGCCTCTTCCCTGTTTAAAAAAAAAGTTCCCTTCCACCACCCTTCTGCATTATTTCACTAGCAAAGCATCTTTATTTTCAGGCTGCATTTTATTTTATTGCATCATTTCTGTATTTTTCATCTCTTCTCAGCCTGGCAGCTCTTCACTTATGGCACTTTTCCACTGCTGGACCTAGCACGGCTTAGCACAGCTTAGTTTGGCCTTGGTAAGCCAGGCTCACTTTAAGCTGTGTTTCCATTACAGTTTAGTAACTGGGGTAGTTACTATAGTAACGCAGTGTAGGCGGGGCAATCGGCTGTTCGGCGGGCGGAGCGACGCTGCGTAAAACTGCCGTGACGTCATCTTCAATGCGAACCACAAAACCAAAACATCAGCCGTTAGCGGTTAGCACTCAGAGCTCACAGCTCCTCATATCTGTTCAGAAACTAGACAGAAGTTAAACAAGTACAAACCACAGACTGTCTGTGTCATGGCGAATACAGTCGCTGGTTTATTTATGTCTGTAGGCCGTTGTTGTGAGAGTGGACGGTCGGAGCATATACAACGTTAGCTTAGCCTGATCGATCCGATCTCCATTCAGAAAACACGCATTTTAAAAGGTTTCTCGCATGCCGTCTGTCTGCAGACCGGTATCAGTATGTTGTTACTTCGGCATCATTTTGAAACGTGTATTACAATGAAATCACGGTCAAATATGTTCATTGTGTTGTAGTTGTAGCCCCCTTGCCAGTGATTCTCTCTGACCATTCAACAGTCGAGAGTGTTTACGTCACTAGTTTAGCATATTCAGCCCGGTTGTTGGTCCCGTAAGAACCTCGATTTTGGAGGGCCAGAAAAAAAGTGAAAAAGTAGCCCTGAGCCGGAACTACCCCGAGTTAAACCTTAAACCGTGCTACGTGCTGCAGTGGAAAAAGCACCAATAGAGGAATCGATGCTATACATTTCTTTACTGGCATCTTGTGTATGTATGGTCATTAGCTCAGTAGTGGACACAACTCTCCCTTAAAGTCACTATTTTTTACACGCTTAAAAAACTGTGACTGTTGCAAGTGGCAATTATGCCTAAATGCTAAAGCGTCACAAGTCGTGAATATATATCAGTTTAACAGGAATATGCATCTGAAATGTGCTAACATTAGCTCAAGCATCTTGTCTTATTGGAACAAGTAAGGTTGCAGCAGCAAATTCTTTCAAAATGAACATAGTCCCCATTTAAATTAAAGTAGAAATCTTACATTATTATGTCAAAACTGTTTATTAAAGTCTTGCCTTTAGAACATGTACTTAAGCAGAATTGAAGGCGCCCTCTGAATTGTTCCTCTAAACAAATGTTATGTTTGTATTTACACCAAGTTAGATAAATGCGTTTCCCTTCTCATAAAATATTTGCATTTATTTACATTTTTAAAACAACATTGTTCACATCCTTGTCAAAGTTTATGGATGTCTTTTCTTTGAATGCAAAAATGCGAGATGACAGGAAATGAGTTAAGGGATAACTTTGTAAATCAAGCTTGTTTATCACACTCCTCTCTAAAGTGCGTCTGTTTCCCTCCAAATCGGGAGGAGTGAGAAGGAGCATTAACCTCTTTGTGATGTAAATGTTTTTTGTAAACGGGGGTTCAGTTCCCAGGTCTGAAAGCCAAGACAATTTGGGGAATGGGAGATTTTCACATGAACCCCCAACACAACACTGATGTGCCTGATCTCACACCACAAACACAGTCAGGCTCAACAAAAGCTCTGTGAACCGTGTAGATAAACATTGTCAGAAAGTCACAATGTGCTGACCTTTGCCCTCCTGATGCTGAATGCTGTCAATCTGAACCAAGACTGCTGTGAAATACACGTGTTGTTCAACAGAAGTACCTTCAGAGTTTCAGTATCGGGGAATGCCTATGTTATTTCCCCATGTGGATAGATATTACATTTATGTGTATATCGTCCCTTTGGGCTTGTTATCCTTTTTTTGTGCGATTATATACAAAAGCTTTGATAGAAATGCGGGGATTCATTTTCTGTGTATAATCTCAATCTTTATTGTTTTACTTCCTGTCTTCATGATTTAACAACAGGTGGAAAAGTATACATACAATGTTTTTATTATCCATGAAACAGGTAGAAAAAAACGGGTTTGTCAGGACATTATTTCTTATTGACATTGTTATGCCATAGATATGGTTGAAAGAAAGGATGCTGAATTGCTACCCTTTCTTTTAAATGGGACTCAAGATAGATAGGTGCAAAGAAAATACATTTATGTTACAGACACTGTAATGATACATAACTTTTTTTACTGAAACACATACATCACTTGCGTGTAAAGGGCATGGAGAAATGTAAACTACCTGGATAAAAAAAATCATGAATCTAAGAAGGACCCTGGAAGAAAAAACCTGCCGAAAAACAAGCACCTTAGAAAGATGATCCTGGCACACACTTAAAGGTGGGGCAGGTCATTTTGGAGAAACCAGCTCGAGTGAGCTAGAATTAGAAAATACACAACCGGAAATCTGCCACTTCCTTACAGAGCCCCTCCTCCAACACACACGAACGCGCACATGACCAATGAGGGCACGAGATACATTTGTGCACGAGATAGAAGGTTGAGAGCATAGGGTTGAGAGGCAGGTAGGCCATCCAGTTATTTTTAGCCGGCTAAAAGGATTGGTCGTGCTTTTTACAGCGCCACGGCTTCCACAGATGACATTTTTGTATGTATTTATTGTCAAAGCATTTAATATATTCAATGCTATCGGGATGTTGGAGCATTCCATGGAATATAACAAAAAGTGTTTCTGAAATAAATTACATATCCCACCTTTAAATAAACGAAATATATAATAATACTAATACAAATTGTTTTAGATTATGAATTAATCAAGATTAAAAAAAATATTTCACCAGATTGTTTTTCTCAATTGCTGTTAAGGGCTTCCATACTAGCAGTTTTATGCACTGTATGATTGTCAAATGAATCTTATTTAGCAGCAAAACAAAGCCCGTTCAACAATCACATATGGGTGTCTATACTTCTGGCTATGTGTCATGTCTGTACAAAGTGTTTTCATGGCAGCACTTCAACTGATGACTTGTTTTTCTCAGAAGCCTCAAAGCTCCCAGGATCCTGCCTTCTGCTGCCATCTAGTGTTGAACATGTGTCAGTAAAGCTACAAATGTACCTTCACACTCGCAGGGGTGTCAAACTCAATAGTCGAGCAGCAAGTCCTCAAAAAAGGCTTTAGTTTTCGAGATACCCCTACCCGAGGTAGAACAAAACACAACAAAGATTTGTCTTATCTTTAGGGTCTCCCATTAATGAAATTGATTGTTGTCAAATTTTATTTTGGGGGAAAAAATGTGTTTTTGGTTGTTATTTCGAACTACCCCAATCCCTGAAAAGGAGCCAAATTAGACCAGGCCGAATATGGGAAAGGTGACAAGAAAGCCCATAACTTGAGAAGGATAACTCTTTTCCTCTTCAGATTTCCTAAGGTATGAACCAGGTGGCTGTCCTAAACAAATACTCTTTAGGTAAATAATTGTCTGACTATTTGGTGATGTAGGGCACAATACAACTCAGTACATTTTGGGTCATTACGTATTTGATACCCTTTCTTTAGTAGAATTGTATAAATTGGAAGCTAGATAATCAGCTCGCCGGTGATTTGCAGCTGGCGCGGTTGACCGCACTGAGTGGTGATCTGCATGTTAGAAAAGAGGAGATCTCAGACTGGCTTACCTAGTCAATCAAGTGGCAAATGCCATAGTAACGGCCCGTCTAGTCTACACTACAGGCGTAGAAAAAGCTTGAAGCTGGGCGTGTCTGAGGCTTGGCGATTTCTCGCGCCCAAGGCGACCAACAACCAATCAGGAATCTCCCGCTCGCCCCCAGCATACAAAGCAAAAAAAAGCCCGGTTCTTCTACACTATTGCCAAAATGGATGCCGGTTTTGTAGCAACGGTAGCGTTGGTTTATGCAATGTCTCGCAGGAGGCCACGTATAGTGCGTCGCTGTTGGGTACATACAATACTCAGAAAACGTCTGCAACGGGGGGAATACCACGTTCTTGTCCAAGAGCTCCGCCTGGATGGTGTACTGTTTCAGCAGTACTTCAGGATGAGCCAAGACGCGTTCGACGAGTTGCTCGGAAAAGTCGGTCCTGTGGTGACACGTTATTGGACATAATTCACCTTGCTTATTGTGTTGCCACACAGACCCTTTAGTGGGGAACACCTGTAGCTTTAGCTGCCATTCCTGCTAGCTCATCAGGCAGAGCAGTGCATGTGTTAACCTCTCTGAAAGTAATGGATAATAAAGATTGGAACTCCATTCTTAATACACCGCCTCCGACTCTCTTTTCACGGCACTACACTGGTGACCCTGACTTTTCCGAGAAAGTTTCCAGAAAATTAACGAACATGGCTGAGCGCGATGTTTTCATAAAGCTGCCGGAATTCTGGGAGCACGCCGCGGAGGCATGGTTCGCACACGTGGAGGCACATTTCGCCTGCCGACAGGTCCGTGACGGGGACCTAAAATACTACCATGTGGTAGCAGCGCTGGGGAGCTCCACGTCGTCCAGGTTGGTGGGATTCATCGCAGCCCCCCCACATCATGGCAAATATGAGGCGATTAAGGCCCTTCTCCTTAAGACATTTAGCTTATCTGCTAAGGAGAGGGCCCGCCAGATACTTGACATTCAAGGCCTAGGAGACAGCAAGCCATCCCAGCTAATGGAGAAAATGCTAAATCTGCTAGGGGGGGAAGATCCCCGGATTTTATTCACGGAGATTTTCCTGCGTCACTTGCCTCCCCGGGTACAGACGGCGCTGGCCAACACGCCTGTCACGGAGCCCCATGCTTTGGCTGAGGAAGCGGATCGTTTTTTCCTGGCGTTAGCCGCGACGCTCAGCGGCCCACCGGCAGTCAAGAAAGCGTGGCGGAGGCCGGACACGGCTGTGGCTAGCCGGCGTGGAGACGCCGGAGAGTGCGTTTACCACGCACGTTTCGGGAGAAGGGCGAAGAGATGTATCGCTCCGTGCAGCTACAAACCCCCGGGAAACGGAGGGGCCGGCGCTCAGTAGTGGCTCTGAGCGTCGGCGGCACGTGCAGGCTCCTCTTCGTCAGCGACAGCGTTTCGGGGAGCTTGTTTCTGTGTGACACGGGCGCTCAACGGAGCGTAGTTCCAGCGTCGAGTGAAGACGTCGCCCGTGGGTGGCACGGACCGCGATTGACGACGGCTAACGGCAGTCCCATTCGCACGTACGGCGTGAGGCCTATGTGTTTGTGCATCGGAGGACAGCGTTTCAGCTGGGATTTTGTGTCAGCGGACATTTCTTTCCCCCTCCTCGGAGCGGATTTTTTGTGTGCTCATGGACTCTTAGTGGACGTTAAGAATAGGCGTTTGGTTGATGCTTTAACGTTTTCTTCCCTCGTGTGCACACTTGGCAGCGCAGCGTACGACGGGCTGTCAGGCTCGCTATCAGGTGCAGACACGTTTCTCAGACTGTTGGCCGAGTTTCCAGACCTGTCGCTGCCCACCTTCTCTGCGCTTACCACTAAGCATGGCGTGGAACACCACGTCACTACCGGGGGGCCTCCTGTCTACGCCAGGGCCCGGCGGTTGAACCCTTCTATGCTGGCTGTAGCGAGGGCGGAGTTCGCAACCATGGAGCGCCTGGGCATTGTCCGCCGCTCCGACAGTCCTTGGGCTTCCCCCCTGCACGTCGTTCCCAAATCGAACGGCGGGTTCCGCCCGTGCGGGGATTACCGCCGACTCAACGACGCCACTACGCCTGACCGCTATCCGGTGCCGCACATTCAGGACTTTTCGGCGCATCTGGCCGGTACGGGGGTGTTTTCCAAGGTGGACCTGGTGTGTGGATACCACCAGGTGCCCATGCACCCCCTGGACATTCCCAAGACAGCAGTGATAACGCCTTTTGGACTTTTTGAGTTCCTGCGGATGCCTTTTGGACTCAAGAATGCCGCTCAGACGTTCCAGCGCCTGATGGATTCGGTGCTGCTGGACCTGCCGTTTGTGTTTGTTTACCTAGACGACATACTCGTCGCCAGCGCTTCAGTGCAGGAGCACCTGTCCCACCTCCGAGCCCTTTTCCGGGGGCCGCACAGGCGGGAGTCACTTTTCCGACTCCCGTGCTCAGGAGTCGTGGGGGTCGGCGTGTCGCTCCTCCCCGCCATGCTGATTTTGTTTATGTGTGAATTCTGGGGGGGCTTGTGTGGTGACACGTTATTGGACATAATTCACCTTGCTTATTGTGTTGCCACACGGACCCTTTAGTGGGGAACACCTGTAGCTTTAGCTGCCATTCCTGCTAGCTCATCAGGCAGAGCAGTGCATGTGTTAACCTCTCTGAAAGTAATGGATAATAAAGATTGGAACTCCATTCTTAATACACCGCCTCCGACTCTCTTTTCACGGCACTACAGTCCACTGATTGCAAAGGCAGACACCAGTATGCGTTTGTCAATCGGACCCGCCGAGCGACTCGCCATCTGCCTACGGTACGTTTTGTGTATTTCTACTTCTTTAATATGACTCTGTATATAAAGAGAGAGAATGCATGCAATGGATGAATGAAGTCTGTGATGTAGTTCAGATGAATGACATTAATTAAGATAGCTAGGTAAACGCAGTATTGCTCCCCTGTGTGTGTGTGTGTGTGTGTGTGTGTGTGTGTGTGTGTTTGTTTGTGGTCTGTGTGTGTGTCTGTGATGTGTGTGTCTGTGGTGTGTGTCTGTGATGTGTGTGTCTGCCTGTGGTGTATGTGTGTGTCTGTGGTGTGTCTGTGATGTGTGTGTCTGGTATGTTGGTGTGTGTGTCTGTGATGTGTGTGTCTGTGGTATGTTGGTGTGTGTGTCTGTGTGATGTGTGTCTGTGATGTGTGTGCCTGTGGTGTGTGTGTCTGTGATGTGTGTGTCTATGGTGTGTGTGTCTGCGTGGCGTATAACTTTTTTTTTAAAAATCTTGTATATTACTTTTTTCTCAGGTACCTGGCAACCGGTGACTCGTACAGGACCATAGCATTCAGCTATCGGGTCGGGCATGCAACAGTGGCTGTCATCGTCAAGGAGGTTGCGGGTGCCATCTGAACCGCGCTGGTCGAGGAGACCATGCCGGTACCACAGACGGAGGACTGGAGAGCCATCGCTGCTGGGTTCCAGGAGCGCTGGAACTTTCCAAATTGCGTTGGTGCTATTGATGGGAAGCACGTGGTGATCCAGGCTCCGGCCTGGCTACTGGCTGTCGTGGATGCCCAGTACCTCTTCAGGGTAGTGGATGTCGGAGGTTTTGGAAGGAACAGCGACGGTGGGAGCCTGAGGAATTCCGCTTTTGGAGAGGGCCTCCGAGATGGCAGTCTGCAGCTACCACCTGACACCGTCATCCCAGGAGCAGAGCGGCTGGGCTTTCTTCCCCATGTGTTTGTTGGAGATGAGGCTTTTCTGCTGCTGGACAACCTGCTGCGTCCGTTCCCTGGACGTCAGCTCACGCTTGAAAGGAGGCTGTTCAACTACCGCCTCAGCTGGGCCAGGTTGGTGGTTGAATGTGCGTTTGGCATCCTCTCATCTCAGTGGAGAATGTTCCGGCGTGTCATCACCACCAGCCCGGAGGTAACAGAGTTGTGTGTGAAGGCCACCTGTGACAACTTCCTCCGCAGGAAGACAATAGGAAGGTCATCACGCACACCTGTCGTCCCTGTCGTAGCAGAGTCGAGTGATGAAGCTCCAACCCTGCGCGATGCACCTATGATGGGCTCAAACAACGCCACATGCCGATCCATCCAACTGCGGGAGACCTTCTGCTCCTATTTGAATGAGGAGGATGTAGTGTCATGGCAGCATAAAGTGGTGTAGGGTCACTAGGGATGCTCCGATCGCCAATTTCGGGGCCGATCACCGATCGCCGGAATCAGTATCGGCCGATACCGATCGCCGATCCGATCGCCGATCCGATCGAGTGGGCGGGGCCTAAATGGAAGATTTAAACATCACTTTAAATCTTCCATTTAAAATGATGTTTAAAACTCAGTTAATGGGGCTCATTCACTGGAGCTTCCACAAACAACAATCAACTTAATTATTACATTCAAATGATGTACATTATTCAAGTTTACATTCACTTTGGATAATAACACGGGAGAAATTAGCGGAAGCGCTCTCTTTTCCTCTCTCTCTCTCTCTCTCTCTCTCTCTCTCTCTCTCTCCCCCCCCCTCTCTCCCTCTCCTGACAGCCTGTCAGTATCTCATGCAGCTCACTGATCCAGTAATGAGTGACCCGACAATGAAGAATAAATATATTTATAATAACTAGTTTAGCTTGTTCCAGAGGTAGATAAAATAGCTAAGTGTGTTAGGTCTAACTCTTACGGTATGTCCACACAGCAGCTTTTCAAAAATCTTGAAAATCTTGGAGCTGGGCGTGTCTGAAAGCTTGGGGATTTTTTGCGAGCAACGCGACCAACAACCAATCACATGAATCTCCCGCCCCCGACAAAAAACCCCGGGGATTTTATGCGAGCAATATATATATATATATATATATATATATATATATAAACTCCCCAAACAGGCGAAAACCTACCAGTTTCACCCACTGTCTCTGCCACCTCCCTCCATGCCTGGTTCCTCCGGTTTGTATCCCGTTAATAGTTCTGGTCGTAAAGAACCGGGTGATTTGCTACCGTAATTTCTCGTTTGGAATATGAGGAAATTAACTGCGGTCTGGTTCTCCCTGTGTGTGTGTTTCGCTGCGCTTACCGGTCCGGCGGGCGGAGCTGCAGGATTTCTGCTTCACATATGTTGCATACCGCTAATTTACTGTCTTTTTCGGACACCTTAAAATAATGCCAGACCGGTGAAGCCATTTTGGCGAGCTTGTTTTGCCGCACACAGAGAAAAGTGTCATGTATTTTACGTCATGCTCTCGCGATCGGCATGTTTAGAGAGCACCGATCGATCGGTAGAGAGTGAGTATCGGCCGATATCGATCGGTGAATCCCTAAGGGTCACCATGGCTCCTCCAAACCAAAAGCTCTTTTAAGAGCTACCCATTTTCTTTAAAGAGCAAATATTCCAAATGAGCCATTTTAAAATCAAACATTCCTAATAAACATGTTTCTTGAATTGATATTATTATATTATGATATGACTAACAACTAGGGATGCTCCGATCGATCGGTCACCGATCGATATCGGCCGATACTCACTCTCTACCAATCGATCGGTGCTCTCTAAACATGCCGATCGCGAGAGCCGATCGCATGACGTAAAATACATGACACTTTTCTCTGTGTGCGGCAAAACAAGCTCGCCAAAATGGCTTCACCGGTCTGGCATTATTTTAATGTGTCCGAAAAAGACAGTAAAATAGCGGTATGCAACGTGTGTGAAGCAGAAATCCTGCAGCTCCGCCCGCCGGACAGGTAAGCGCAGCGAAACACACACACAGGGAGAACCAGACTCTCATATTCCAAACGAGAAATTACGGTAGCAAATCACCCGGTTCTTTACGACCAGAACTATTAACGGGATACAAACCGGAGGAACCAGGCATGGAGGGAGGTGGCAGAGACAGTGGGTGAAACTGGTAGGTTTTCGCCTGTTTGGGGAGTTTATATATATATATTGCTCGCATAAAATCCCCGGGGTTTTTTGCTTTGTATGTCGGGGGCGGGAGATTCATGTGATTGGTTGTTGGTCGCGTTGCTCGCAAAAAATCCCCAAGCGTTCAGACACGCCCAGCTCCAAGATTTTCGAAAAGCTGCTGTGTGGACGTACCGTAAGAGTTAGACCTAACACACTTAGCTATTGTATCTACCTCTGGAACAAGCTAAACTAGTTATTATAAATATATTTATTCTTCATTGTCGGGTCACTCATTACTGGATCAGTGAGCTGCATGAGATACTGACAGGCTGTCAGGAGAGGGAGAGAGGGGGGAGAGAGAGAGAGAGAGGAAAAGAGAGCGCTTCCGCTAATTTCTCCCGTGTTATTCTCCAAAGTGAATGTAAACTTGAATAATGTACATCATTTGAATGTAATAATTAAGTTGATTGTTGTTTGTGGAAGCTCCAGTGAATGAGCCCCATTAACTGAGTTTAAACATCACTTTAAATGGAAGATTTAAAGTGATGTTTAAATCTTCCATTTAGGCCCCGCCCACTCGATCGGATCGGCGATCGGTATCGGCCGATACTGATTCCGGCGATCGGCCCCGAAATTGGCGATCGGAGCATCCCTACTAACAACCTTTTTCTTTCAGCCCTGTTTTTACTGATAAACCACTCATAATTTCAATAGGTTTTGACATGACCAATTACAGAAGAAAGCACATTATATATACCGACATACATGAAGCTTCTGGTATGTTGCAACTGACAAACCACATGAACAAGTGAAGACACAGTATAGCCATAACATACTTGAAATAATGTTTTATTTGGTGAATTTAAGTGAAGTGTGTGTTATGAGTGATGAGTGTAAAAAAATGTAATGTGGATCAGTATGTGTGAAAAAATTATTAAATTATAAATTAGCTGGTGTACCCCGAGGCGGACTCTTGCCCTCTGTGCCCTTGTCATCTGCCTCATGGTGGGCAAGAGGCTCTTGAAAAATTGCAAGTCCTCGTCCTCCTCCACCACTGGTGGGGTTGGGCAATTGCTGGGTAATTGCTGACAGCAGACAGCAGACTTCGTTCAAACGGGGACATCTCCCTCCCCCTCCCCCGTGTTTTGCCCCGGACCTCAGCATTCTCCTCCTGGCTGACTGCTGCTGGCTGACTGACTGGCTGGCTGGTGGACTGGCTGGCTGACTCACTGTCTACCTGGCTCTCTTCCTCTGCCACCAGGGTGGATGGAGGCAGGGTCTGCCGGGGGACATTGCTGGACGTCTCACGGTCTATGATGAATGGTTAAAAACCCCATCACTGCCATGAAACGCCAGGGCTTGTACCCCCCTGCAGACCCTGCCCCGCTTCTTTTGGCCTCCTTCTCCATATTATTTTCCTTGCGGAACCTGTCCCTCAGACTCTTCCATCTCTTCTTGCAGACATTATCTAATAAAATGAAATGAAATAATAAAGTTAATAAATAATAAAGTGAATTTCTTGAATTTACTAAATTATTCCTCCATTAATGAATGCTATTTTTATGCTACATTCCATGCTGGCTAAATATACTGTATATGCTTGATAGCTGTGAATCAAATCAAGTTTGATTTATATAGCACATTTATAAACTATTTTTGGTCGAGCCAAAGCGCTGTACATATCATAAAATTAGCCTACAGTAGAGACACTTTACAGAAAATACAACAGCACAGATTGTTCAGAATATCAGTATGAGAAAAACGACACCCTCTGCATGTATTATATGCAGAGATGGGGTCGTTACTAAAAAAAAGTAATGTATTACATATTACATATTACTTTTAAAAAAAAGTAATATATTACACTACTTCGTTACGCTCTACATAAAGTAACTCGTTACTTTACTCGTTACTTTACTCGCAGGGCCGGCCCGCCCCTACAGGCAGATCACGCAGACTGCGGCGCACCTACAGTGTGCGCGCCACAGTTTTGCCTCTGCGAGACTCCACTTGCACCCCCAATTACTATTGCATTAAGGAAGACATAACACAAGTCTTTCTTTTTATATGCTCTAAAATAGGCTACCAGCCTACCACAACAAGCTAACAGTCTGTGAAACGTCAAGACACTAATGAATGAAACCAGTTCAAGACGCATTATTCGTATCATTCTTTATGAGCGCATAACGGTAAGGTATCTAATTACTTATTTATTTAGTATTCCATAACTTAGTAACAGATGGTCAAACTAAAGTGGTAGAGACACGGCAGAATTCCTACAATGAAGCGGGGCATTGAACTGTTCACCCGTGAGAGGGCGATCAACAAAAGAGAGCGAGCGGCCCCGTTGAGGGAGTTTACAGATGAAAAGACTCAGCCATGTTTATGCAGCACTGCTCGTGGAGATGTGGTCTCGCAAGTCGCGCAGATTACATAGGCCTACATGTATATAAACCTGCGGCGGAAACCCCTCTAGTCTGTCAGTGAGTGTGATTATTTTATAAAAGTAACAAAGTAACGCGTGTCGGGGCAATGTTAGTAACTGTAGTGTGATTACTGAATTACAAAAGTAACGCGTTACACTACTCCGTTACCGACAAAAGTAATATTATTACAGTAACGCGTTACACCCAACTCTGATTATATGTTATATATTATGCTTATACTTATTATATTATATATAATATTTTTTTATTAATATATATTATATGTTATGCTACATTACTAGCTGGCTAAATATACTGTCTATGCTTGATAGCTGTGCATGTATTATATGTTATGTTATATATTATGCTTATACTTATTATGTTTTCTTATTATTATATTAATATATATTATATGTTATTATGCTACATTACTAGCTGTCCATTCAATGCTAAAACGAAGTCAACTGGATATAAACTCCCCAAACAGTTGAAAACCTACCAGTTTCACCAACTGTCTCTGCCACCTCCCGCCATGCCTGGTTCCTCCGGTTTAGGTCCCGGTAGGTGAACAGAGTACAGTCATACAGGACTGGGACATTTGCCACGGCAATGATTAATTTGTCCTCCATTTTATGACATATGGAAAATAGTCAAGACCTGCGGGATCAGCATACACGCGGTTTGATTGGCTAGCGCTTGTACTGGCGGGAATTGCAAAAACGGGATTTGATTAGCTGACGCCAGCTTCGAGAAAGCATCAAGCCTCAAAAGTTGAACATTGTTCAACTTTTGACGCTCGCGATGCTTGCAACGCCTTGCCAAGCTACCCACAATGCAGTTCGGCGAAGTTTGAAAATATCCTACGTCACCCCATTCAAATGAATGGGCGAAGCGTTGAAAGCATTTTTTGACGCCTGTAGTGTAGACTGGCCGTAAGGATGGATGATAGGCTAACTTTTTCTTTTTTTTTCAATGCAATGCGATCTACCCACACTACCTTTGTGATCGACCGGTCGATCGCGATCGATGTATTAAAAAATGACACACAAACAAATATTACATTTCAGAGAGAACAGTGGCTGTACGGAGACGATCTACATAGTTATCAAATATTGCTTGGTTTTTTATGACACATTTATTATGTACCTAAACCATTTTTCCCAGCCCTTAAGAAATTTGTCTTCCATTAATTTCAACTTGTATGTGATTTTCTCCATTATTAGGATATCACCAATAATATTAACCCATTGTCCGTAGCTTGGTGTTTCCGCCTTTAGCCAGTTTTTAGTGATAGCCTTCTTTCCAGCAGCTAGGAGGATCTTGATCAGGTATTGATCTCCGACATGTACAGATCCTTCCAAATGTCCCAGGTATAATATCAAACAGGTTTGAGGGATTATATAGCCTAATACCTTGCATATAACAGAGTGTACACAGTCCCAGAAAGGTTGAATTTTACTGCAGCTCCAAAACACATGTGTATGGTGAGGGTCCTTGTCCATTTAGAGCTTTGTATGTGAGGAGAAGCACCTTAAAATCAATTCTAAAAGTTACAGGAAGCCAGTGTAGAGTAGCTAAGACAGGACTAATGTGTTCCCTCCTTTTGGTATTCGTCAGTAGTCTAGCTGCAGAGTTTTGAATGAGCTGGAGTCTTCCAATAGCTTTCTTGGGGAGACCAGTGAATAGTGCATTGCAGTAGTCTAGTCGGCTACTAGATATAAAAGCATGAATTAGCTTCTCTGCATCATTGTGATTTATGAATGGTCTTACCTTCGCTATGTTTCTTAGATGAAAGAAAGCTATTTTGGTCACTTTGTTTAAATGGGCGTTGAAGTTCAAATCTGAGTCCAGGATGACACCGAGACTTGTCACCTCCGGTTTAATCCAAGTGGTTAAACTTCCTAGATTATTTGTTAGCATCTCTCTTTTTGATTTGGGGCCGACAAGTAGGACTTCAGTTTTGTCCTCATTCAATTTAAGAAAATTATCGTTCATCCATTTGTTTATTGCTGTCAGGCAGTTGGTAATGGAGTTTATGGCTGTCACATCATTTGGTTCAGCGGATATGTACAATTGTGTATCATCCGCATAGCTGTGGAAATCTATACGATACTCTCTAATGATGTCGCCGAGCGGTAACATATAGAGAGAAAAGAGTAATGGGCCTATACAGCTCCCTTGTGCAACCCCGTAGCGGCTTTCATGTTTCTCTGATGTATGGCCTCCTAGACTAATATAGAACATCCTTCCTCTGATATATGTTTTGATCCAGTTCAACACGCAACCAGTGAAACCAATAAGCTTTTCAAGTCGATTTATTAGGATGTTGTGATCAATAGTATCAAAAGCTGCACTGAGATCTAATAGGATAAGGATGGAGATTTTTATTTGCATCAGAGTTGAGTCTGAGGTCACTAATTACCTTTGTGAGTGCAGTTTCCGTACTGTGGTGTTTTCTGAAACCTGACTGAAATACTTCTAAGATGTTGTTTTCTTTAAGATAGGAATTGATTTGGACTGAGACAATTCTTTCCAATATTTGACTAATAAATGGTAGATTTGATATTGGTCTGTGGTTTGCTACTGTGTTGTTATCCAATTTAGGTTTCTTTAATAGAGGCTTTACAACAGCTGTTTTAAAGGCATCAGGGAAGACGCCAGTTTTAAGGGATGTGTTTATAATGTCCAGGACTGGACTGGAGATGCTATCAAACACTCGCTTAAAGAATTGTGTGGGGATAGAATCAATGTCTGAGGTTGTGGAGTTTGCTTCTGAGCCAGTTTTACACAGTTCGCTTAGTGTGATGCATGTGAAGTTACTCATGGTTACGTTACATACTCTACTGAGATCGGTTTCATCTCCACCTCCACTAGTATTGATACTAGCTCTGATTGAAGTTATTTTGTTCTCAAAAAACAGAGCAAATTCCTCACATTTAGCTGTTGAGGAGGGTGGGGGGGCAGAGACAGTGTTTAGCAGCTGATCGATAGTGGAGAAAAGGACTCTGGAATTTCCGGCATTTTCTGTGATAATATTGGAAAAATAATCAGTTGTATGTCATCTTCATTTTTCTTAACCTTTTTTATATAGTAGTCCCTAATTTGCATATATCTGAATAAGTCTTTGTTTTCTAGGTCAAAGAGGTTTTTCAGGTCTTGAAAGCTTCTCATTTCTCCCTTCTGGATGACCGTGCATATGGCTGTTAAACCCTTTTCTGTCCATTGCTTGTCATAGCTTCCTGGTTTGAATCCTTTGTCATAGGCTATCCAGTCTAATAGTCCAAGTTCCCTTCCCAATTTCAATTGTTTAATAATAGAATACCATTTTTCTAGTGTAAATGTTGTTATTGGGTCTAGGTCTCCCTTTTCTTTAATATGGGGAGGTATTTCTCTTTGCCCTATGAGTGGTTGAATTGGGGACTCATATGTAAGTATTTCGATGTCTTTCCAGCGGGCTATATAATCGGAGTTGCACCAGTAAATGGGAGGACGTAGTTGTGCTGCATGACAATATTCCTTTAGGTTTGGAAGTGCCAGTCCCCCTCTTTCTTTAGGCAAAGTGTGGTATATCTTACCAGTCTTTTACCCCCCCGTATGAATCTTGATATAAGCTTATCCCAGCTTTGGAACTGAATCTGCGTATATTTATCGGCAAGGATTGAAATAAATACAACAAGCGTGGTAGAATATTCATTTTCACTGTATTTATCCTGTCAATAAAACTCATCGGTAAGTTGACCATTTTCCTAAATCTTTCCTTATATCTTTGTCAATACATTCATAGTTGCTTTGGTACAGCTTTGCTACATTTTTGGTTATGTTTATTCCTAAGTATCTAATTGATTTAGCTTCCCAGTTTAAATTGAATTCTTTTAGTTTTTGATTTGGAACGCAGTTAAACATAAGGATTTGAGTTTTAGATATGTTTAATTTGTATCCTGAATATTCACAAATTGTTCCATAATTTGCATTAGCTTTATAAAGGAGCTTACTGGATCTTTCAGCATGATCATGACGTCGTCTGCGAAAAGGCTAATAACATGTTTTTGTTGACTAATTTATATTCCTGCTATTGCATTTTCCTGTCTGATCATTTGGGCTAATGGTTCTATATATAGAGCAAACAGGGTAGGGCTGAGACAGCAGCCCTGTCTAGTTCCTCTTTCCAATGTAAATCTGTCTGTTAGTGAGCCATTAACTTTAACTCGAGCTGTTGGTTTGTTATAAATAGACTTGATGCATTTAATTGTTTTATTACTGAATCCAAATTTCTCTAATGTTGGATATAAAAATTCCCCATTGCCCCTGTCAAATGCTTTTTCTACGGAGCCCCCTAGGGGACATGGAGAAGAAAAAAAAAAAAAAAAAAAAATGTTTTGCGAGATATTGCAAAACCCCTTTGCGAGATCTCGCAAAACCCCGTTGCAGTTTGTAGACGGTCTCTAAGCACTTCTCTCCCTCCTCAAGCTGCAGATTGTGACCAATTATTGATGTTTAGCTCGGATGACAGCGCGTATCGAACTGTTCTGATAGAAACGACTCTGTAGCTCGTTGTCTACCTTGCTACGATTGTTTGTATTTTTACAACGTGATGTTCATGAGTTATTGATCCGCGAAATTCGAATCTGTCAATAACTCAGCTCAGAGGGACGTGCATGTCCTCTCGCTCTGAGTGTTCTCTTGAGGTGTCTTCACTTATGTGAAACCCTTTATATATACAGTCTATGTGTGAAACCCGTGCCTATTGCCAAGCACTGATGTTATATCTTTATATTTAAGGCCAAGCTCAAAGTAAAATCGATGAACCGCTCCATTGTTGTGGTTTCTGTGTTGCCGTAGCAGCCGAACTGACCAGGAAGTACATTGAGCTAAATGAAAAGTATTGCGAGATCTCGCAAAAGTATTGCGAGATCTCGCAAAAGTATTGCGAGATCTCGCAAAGGGGTTTTGTGATATCTAGCAAAACATTATTATTATTTTTTTTTTCAAATACATTTTTTTTTCTTCTCCATGTCCCCTAGGGGGCTCCGTATTTTTCCGCATCGAGACCAGTGTTGGGACTAACGCGTTACAAAGTAAGTAACTAGTACTCTAACGCATTACTTTTTGTATTCAGTAACTCAGTTACCGTTACTACATGGTGCGTTACTCCGTTAGTTTTGTTATATAGTCAACAGCCAGGCGAACAGAGATGAGTACTGTACTACTTGAGTAAATGTACTTAGATACTTCCTGTGTCACATGCGGAGACGCGCTGTGGGCGTGTTTGTGTTGTTTACTAACAAGACTATCATGGCGGCGGCGGAGCTCAAGTCTAGTTTCTCCACCTGGAGATATTCTCACTATTTCACTTTTGTCGAGCACAAAGTTGTGTCTTGGCGGGTCAAAGATCCTATCTACTGCCCAAACCAGTCATTCAAATCTCTTAAAACATCTGCAAAAACAACATGCTGGGACGAAGCTAGTAGCTAAGACCACAGAGACTCAGCCGACGCCACTCCACCTCCACCTAAGCAACAGCGGCTGGATTTTAACCGAGGGACTGCTGGCCAGGGAAAAGTCGATAAAGCCATTGCACGGTATGTTGTAGAACACATGCAGGCTATTGCTACAGTGGAGTCACCCGCTTTCAGGGAGCTAGTTAGCATGATAGCATGTCCGGGCGGCACACGGCATATGGGACGGAAAACTGTTTCCAACTACCTGGAGAAAGAATATACAAAAATGGAAAGCCAGCTAATATCGATGCAATCCAGATTGCATATAAGGCATGTCAAGTTGATCAACAGATTGTATTATTCTCCAATGCAATAACAGTACTGAAATGATATAAGGGCATTAATGGGAGCCCTGTTAACAAGTAACGAACACGTTACTTTTCACAGTAACGCATTACTTTTGGGTGTAAGTAACTAGTGAAGTGACTGAGTTACTTTGAAATGAAGTAACTAGTAATGGTAACTAGTTGCTGGTTTTCAGTAACTAGCACAACACCGATCGAGACTAATCAGTGCTGCTGGTATTTTATTTGTTTGTATTCTATGTATGATGTGTACAGTGGCGGCGGGTCATTAGGGGCAGGTGGGGCACAGCCCCACCTAGTGTCAGAAGAAAGTATTACAAATAATGATTACAAAAAAATACTAAAAAATAAATTAAAAAACATATAAAATATATTTTAAGGTCATGTTTAATAATCTGATTCGTCTGTACATTTCTGTTTTAGTCTGTGTTCTTCTAATTAGTGTCTAGAGTGCCGTTTTGAGCTGTTTAGAGCCATGTGGGACAAAACCCGATCCTGCCCCTCCCTCTCACAGTCTAAGTGAACGGTGATTGTAAAAACTACACTGCGCATGCTCAGAGTATTTTTCTATTTAATGTGTGTGGCAAAAAAATAATGACCGTAGGGGCATAGTGCTCCCATCCCCACCATACGTCATCTCACATAATTCAGAATTGATTGGCTGTAAGTACTCACGTGTGCAGTGCTGCGAAACGTCACGTGTAGTTTGAAGAGGAGACGAGAGAGCAGCATATAGCTAACATCACCAGCGATTAAAAGAAGTAAAAAACTGAAAGAAAATGAATGAAGTTGACCATTTACTGGAGCACACATTTGAGACACTTAGTCTCAGAGAGAAACTGGAGGTAAAGCGCCTCGGTGACCACCATCCACCGGATTTCCAAATGGTCCAGACTGCGGGCAAAGTTAAACGTGGGTTTAACGCTGAGTGGTTTGCTAAAAATAAATGGCTAACGGCGAGCATCCAGAAGAATTCCCTCTTTTGCTTTCCTTGCCTGCTTTTTGGTGAAGATCAAGGTACTTGGTCGAGGACAGGTTACAAGGACTTAAAGCATCTTTCGGAGAGGACAATGAAGCATGAGAGCAGCAACAGTCATTTGGAAAATGCCGTAAAATGGGGATTACTTGGAAGGGTGAATGTTGCAGCTCAGATTGACAGCGCCTACAGACGCGGCATTGATTCTCATAATAGGAAGGTGGAAGAAAACAGGTACGTGCTTGGTCGGATCATCACCTGTATTAAACTGTGTGGGAAATGTGAGACAGCACTGCGGGGGCCACAACGAGTCGGCGGACTCTCTGAATCCAGGGATATTCAGGGTCAATTTTCGAGACAATGTGTGAGGGCGATTCCAGGCTTCAACGGCACTACGAAGCTCAGCTTGTTTTTCAAAGGGACCATCAAGCACATACAGAATGAACTCTTGGACTGCATGTATGATGTGTACAGGGAGGAAATAGCCAAGCAAGTGGACAACACATCATTTGTTGCCGTTCAGGCCGACGAGACAAACCGATGTCTCCTGTAAATCGCAAATGGTGATTGTGCTGCGATACATTATGCCTGACCTCACAGTTACAGAGCGTTTTTTGGAGTTTGTGGAAGTAAAGGACAAACTGGTGTAGGTCTCTCTAACAGCATCAAGGCTGTTCTGG
>NW_022990088.1:266701-334141 GCF_902827175.1 Gymnodraco acuticeps | reverse complement strand
CAAACTGCTGACTCATGCTGTGCAGATGCTCTTCACCTCCTCACCTTCGTCAAATCCACCTGCCAAGATGATGGAGTCACCTGAGTGCAGTGTGCATGTTTTTTTAAATTCACACAACATCCTTAACCCTATGCAATCTGGATTCAGATCAAAGCACAGTACTGTGACTGCCAGTCTGAAAGTCTTAGACGATATTAAGGCTGCTTTGGATACAAAATCTGTTTGTGTTGCATTGTTTATTGACTTAGTCAAAGCATTTGACACTGACTGTAGATCACCACATTATAATGTTATGTTGGTGTCTCGTTTCGGTCATAACACCATTTGCTGGTTTCAGAGTTATCTAACCCAGGGGTTCCCAACCCCCGGTCCACGGACCGGTACCGGGCCGCGGAGGTGTTACTGCCGGGCCGCGAAATAGCTGTGAGTTTATCGTATTATTTGCAGAATTATAAATATATAAAAATATTTTATCATAATATTTTTTTCAAAAAGTGTTTATTTTTCGCACCTATACCAGTCATATTATTTCATCAAGCCTGGTTAAACTTTCACTAGAAAACCATTGAAAATGGCTTTTATGATGTTCCGAGGGATTCGGCGGCTCAGCCTGGCATCAGCCTCTCGTAGGAAGAGGAGCAGCACACAGGAGACAACCGTTTCATTGCAAGCTGTCAGTGAGGGTGTGGGAATGCCTGAAAAGAAACAAAAGCATCTCAAGTCATTTGTTTGAACGTTCCAGCTGTCAAACTTAAATATACTGATGTAAATATACTGATTTAAATATAGCCATAGCCACTGTTCCTTATTCTACTTGTGCTCAGTTTTTCTCCGTCTTTTCTATACTCTATCATCTGAAGCCCTTTGACAATAACAACTCAACTCTAGAACATACATCTTGATTATCATTTGCATCTCTAATAATGAAACATGTTTGTGACTCGTGACTCCAAACTTGATAGAGCATTAATCACAGAAGTTGTGATGAATGCTTGTTTACTTGGATGCATACAAGTTATAAAGTTGGCTTTTTTCACTATTAAAAAGCAGTACCTTCAAATTGTTGTTAAAAGGAAGCTACTGTTCATTGTATTGGGTTTATTGAGCAGTCAATATAATGTAATGATTTGGTACAGCAAATGTTGCTCCCTAGCTAGCTATCTAGCATCAATCCTGTGTAGGGCACAGCATCCATGTGCGATTTGAGACAACGCTACCTGGTTGAAATTCACACAATGTGCAAGTGTTTACATTATTCAACAAGACAGCGTTCAAAGGGAAGTATTTCAATTGAGACACAGCAAGGGACTCGCACCAACACGCACGAGTGGCCGGCGCAGGTGCAAAACAAATCACAAAGAAGCTCAGAACACAAAGGGGGTGTTATCTAAATATTTGCTGCAGGCTAATGCACTTTAAACTTTTTTAATGAATTGCAACTGCATACAAAGTATAATTCATAAGTTTGTCTTTTCAGTGGAAGATGCAACTATTTTCATCTCCTCACAGAGTTTGCATCATGTGTTGATGTTTGGATCTTACATCATATGTTTGCTTTGCAGCATGGAGGATGTCCTTTACACCTCTGATTGGGAGGATCCCTCTGAGATGAGAGTTTGAGATCATCTGACATGAACACAAGAAGGTGTGAATCCTTAATGAGAGCAATAACTATCTGCTGATGTTTGTTGTGTAAAGTTCCTGACAAAAATCCAGTCTAATGGGCTTCATTAGTCAGGTACAAAAGTGTGTGTGTGTGTGTGTGTGTGTGTGTGTGTGTGTGTGTGTGTGTGTGTGTGTGTGTGTGTTTGTTAATGTAAAAGCTAAAGGAATGGAGAAAAAACATATTGTAAGATGCACATATTTACCATAATTTGTTAGTAATTCCTTGTCTCACCACACAGTACATTACATTACATTGCATTTAGCTGACGCTTTTATCCAAAGCGACTTACAATAAGTGCATTCGACCAAGAAGATACAAACTTGAAGAAAACAGAATCATATCGAGTACATCAGGTTTCATAGAGCCAAGACATTTCAAGTGCTACTCAACTGGCTTTAGATAAGCCAGTCCTTTGTTAGTATATAAGTGCTTTGTTAATAATTTTATTTCTCGGCCGACGGGGGTGACCCTCAGCTGGTGGAGGAGCTGAACTCCTTCTACGCCCGCTACGAGACGGGGCCAATGGAAGCAGCCACACCATTACACCCTCCTGCCCTTACGGCCCATCCACACAGCGGCGTGCGTTGTCGCTTGCCGGCGGGCGTGTCTGAAACTCGACCAACAACCAATCACATGAATCTCCCGCCCCTGACACACAAGCAGCGGTTTGATTGGCTACACTGCAAAAAAGGGTCAAAGTACTGGCAGCAGCGGCTGCCAAACAAAAACCCTTAAATTAAAGTAAAATACTTTAACTGAATAAAGTGAATAAGCCATTAATTTACGGGAATTGTCCTTAAAGATTTTACAGGAAAACACTGTAATTTTACAGATTAATAATAAAATAAAAGTACAGCACTAATACTTTAACGTGCAAACATTGTAATTTTACAGATTTATCCTCTCTTTTTACAGTCAATAACCTTTCATAAAAGTACAGCACTATGGGCAAAAAACCCGTAAAAAAACGATCAAATGACTGGCAGCAGCGGCTGCCAAACAAAAACCATAAAATTAAAGTAAAAATAATTTAACTGAAATAAAGTGCAAAAGCAATTAGTATACAGAAATTGTCCTTAAAGATTTTAGAGGAAACTTTCCTCTCTTTTCAAAATCCATTGTCTTAAAATGTTACATTGAAATACCTTAAATAAAGTTCTGATGAGAAAAACAGTTTTTTACATTTTTTTTATTAGATTTGTATGATCAAACACTAAAATAAATACAGAACCTAAAGTTCTACAGCTAGAATACTGTTATCTTACAGCTTTTTTCTAACATTTTCCAATCAAACAGGTTCAACAAAATGTAGGTTCCAACCAATGGATAAGTTGTTCACTCATCCTCCTATCCCAAGTTTGTAGGAGAAAAGTCGGGGCCGGACGGAGTCTCGGGACGGGTCCCAGGCCATCATTCCCATCCTGCTTGAAAACATCCACAATCATCCCGGTGCCGAAAAAGAACACCATCGGCTGCCTAAATGACTACCGTCCAGTGGCACTCACCTCCATCCCCGCTAACGTTTTTGAGAAGGTGGTCCGTCCCCACATCGTCTCATCCCTCCTGCCCGGACTGGACCCCCACCAGTTCGCCTACAGGGCCAACAGGTCCACGGAGGATGCCATCGCCACAGCTCTCCACTCTACCCTGTCTCATCTGGAGAGAAGTGGGAGCTACGCACGGATGCTCTTCGTGGACTTCAGCTCGGCATTTAATACCATCCTCCCCGACAGACTGGTGACCAAGCTATCAGTCCTGGGAGCAGTTGCGGCCGGCCTATAGAGTGGCAAAGTCCCTCCCCTTCCGGTGGACCATCATGGGACCTTATTTCGGAAAAAATATGTATTGAAGTCAATGGAGAGAGAAAGATTATCTTTCGATCCCGTTTGAATTGTGCCACGAATTACACATATGATGTTTGTCAATTTAAAAGATAATTTTGCCAGTAAAAAAAAAATAATGTGTCGTAAAACTGTGAAGTAACACATTTTTTTGTGTGAAACGCTCAAAGAACTACATCTCTGCTCTCGCACAACAACACAGACGTCACCAAGATGGCCGTCACTACTGTCTTGCTAAACAAGGGATCGACTACCCTCACTATCACCACAATGAAACACATCCAGAAGAATGTCATGCAAAGCTGCTTGCCTGCCTGCCTTCCTTTGATTCTCTCTGAACTGCCTGATATTTGTAATGTTTAATGTCAACTGTAGGTCTTCACCTAAAATATTTTCCACCAGTCGCCACTGCCTGGGAGTATCCCATTCCTTGTGCCTATGGATTAAGGACTTCCTGACTGATCGCCCCCAGAGGGTGAGGATAGGCCCCCACACCTCCACGTCCCTCAGTCTCAGCACCGGGTCACCACAGGGCTGCGTGCTGAGCCCCTTACTATACGCCCTCTCCACCCACGATCTCGTCCCCGCCCACACCAGCAACTCCATCATAAAGTTTGCTGATGATACCACCGTGGTGGGTTGCATCTCCGGGGGTGACGAGACCGCGTACCAGGACGAGGTGGAGCAACTGTTAGCGTTGTGCAAAGTAAACAACCTGCAGCTGAACAAGCTGAAAACCCAGGAAATGATCATTGACTTTAGGAGGAAGAAGACCGACATGCAGCCCCTGTACATTGATGGAGGCTGTGTGGAAAGAGTCTCAGTGTTCAAATTCCTGGGCGTTCACCTGGCGGAGGACCAACACCATGGCGACCGTCAAGAAGGCACAGCAGAGACTCTACTTCCTGAGAATACTCAGGAATTACCACCTCAGACAGGACCTGCTTGTGTCCTTTTACCGCTGCGCCGTGGAGAGCATACTCACCTACTGCATCTGCGTGTGGTTCCTCAGCTGCACAGCCGCAGAGAGGGGTGCGCTCCAAAGGGTCGTCAACTCGGCCCAGAAGATCATCGGGTGCCCTCTCCCCTCCCTGGAGGTACTGTACAGCTCTCGTTGCCTAAAGAAGGCAGTCAAACTTTGTACGGCTGCGCTCAGGCAGGCGCTTCTGTACCATGTCTTCCCGGACAAACAGACTCAAGTTTAGTTTCTTTCCCAGGGTCATATGTGCACTAAACGCTGCTAATATTTAAAGTTATCATGTCTTCCGTGCAATAATCATGTCTTCCGTGCAATACGAGGGGAATCGTGCAATTTAATTTATTATTTATTTATGTACATATTCCCTTTCATGTCTATTTAAGTCCCATTTCTTGTTTTTATATTGTCTTGTTGTTTTTATATTGTCTTGTTGTTTTTATATTGTCTTGTTGTTGCGCGTTGGCCCCTTGAGTTCACATTGTAATTTTGTTGTACTTGTACAATGACAAATTAAAGATCTTATCTTATCTTATCTTATTCCACCATTTTGGAGCCAGGATAGCAAACCGATGTGTTTTTGCTGATGGGAACTTGGGTCCCCCTCGCAGTGCGGGTGCAGCGAGCCGTTTGGCTGATGCAGAGCGGAGTGCACGTGCTTGGGTGTACGGTTTAACCATGTCCTGGATGTAGGGACCAGTGAAGGGAGCGGAGGAGCGGTTTGGTGTGGGAAAATTTAGGAAGGTTGAAGACCAGACGAGCCGCTGCATTCTGGATGAGCTGCAGAGGTCGGATGGCACATGCAGGTAGACCAGCCAGGAGGGAGTTGCAGTAGTCTAGGCGTGAGATGACGTGAGCCTGGACCAGAAGTTGCGTCGCTTTCTGGGTCAGGAGGGGACGTATCCTCCTGATGTTGTAAAGAGTATATCTGCAGCAGCGGGTTGTTGCAGCGATGTTTGCGGTGAAGGACAGGTTGTTATTTAGGGTCACACCCAGATTCCTTGCAGTCTGAGTTGGGGAAACAACAGAGGGGCCGATGTTGATTGTTAGGTTAAGAGTGGGACTTTTCCAGGATGAAAGAGCAGTTCAGTCTTGTCAAGGTTGAGCTTGAGGTGGTGAGCAGACATCCACTGAGAGATGTCAGCTAGACAAGCAGAGATGCGTGCGACGACCTGGGTTTCTGAACGGGGAAAAGACAGAATTAATTGGTGTCGTCAGCGTAGCAGTGGTATGAAAAACCATGCGGGCTAATGACTGATCCGAGCAAGTTTGTGCACAGAGAGAAGAGGAGGGGACCAAGGACATAGCCCTGAGGGACCCCTGTAGTTAATTGACAAGGGTCAGACTCGGACCCTCTCCAAGTTACCCTGTAGGTGCGGTCTTTGAGGTATGAGGTGAGGAGGGACATCAGGAAGATACGTCCCCAGCTGACACAGAAAGCGACTCAGGTTCTGGTCCAGGCTCTCGTCATCTCACGCCTAGACTACTGCAACTCCCTCCTGGCTGGTCTACCTGCATGTGCCATCCGACCTCTGCAGCTCATCCAGAATGCTCGTCTGGTCTTCAACCTTCCTACATTTTCCCACACCACACCACTCCGCTCCTCCGCTCCCTTCACTGGCTTCTGGTAACTGCTAGAATCCACTTCAAGACACTGGTACTTGCTTACCATGCTGCGAATGGATCTGGCCCTTCGTACATCCAGGACATGGTTAAACCGTACACCCCAGTGCGTGCACTACGCTCTGCATCAGCCAAATGACTCGCTGCACCCTCGCTGCGAGGGGGACCCAAGTTCCCATCGGCGAAAACACGTGGGTTTGCTGTCCTGGCTCCAGGATGGTGGAATGAGCTCCCCATTGACATCAGGACGGCAGATAGCTTGCACATCTTCCGGCGCAAACTGAAAACTCATCTCTTTCGACTCCACTTTGAGCGATAGATTTATTAACGAAGCACTTTTATACTAATAAAGGACTGGCTTATCTAAAGCCAGTTGAGTAGCACTTGAAATGTTTGGCTCTATGAAACCTGATGTACTTATATGATTCTGTTTTCTTCAAGTTTGTATTTTGTTGGTCGAACGCACTTATTGTAAGTCGCTTTGGATAAAAGCGTCAGCTAAATGCAATGTAATGTAATGAGGGAAAGTGCAGAGCCTGAAACGCCAAGTTATATCTCACACAGGCTCCGCCCTCTACTGGACTCTATGGGTACTACCTCTCATCATACTATGTGAGCATTCATCAACAGATATCTATAACCGTGGCCGGCCCCCTGGGGCGGACCTACCTGAATGCGCACGCAAGCCCACCGTATATAAGGCGGCCTCGCCTCCTGACTGTCATCCTATTCTCTTCAGCGAGCAAGGAAACAATTGAGCACTAAGACAAAAGACAAGAAAGTTTAAATCATGGACTCACCACTTTTAGAGCAACGACCCTGCTCTTCGTGCCCGGGCTTGATCACAGGTGCCGATCTCCACCGCCGCTGCCGATCTCCACTGCTAATCTCCACTGCTGATCTCCACTGCCGCTGCTTTGAGTGCCTGGGGCCTGACCACGCGGCGGCCGGCCTGATCCAGTCCCCGGCCTGCAATGCCTGCTGTCTGATCTTGCGGCTCAGCCGCCGGCGTCTGGAGCACTTCTGGCGCAGTATGTCTCGCCGGAAGAGGCAGAGGACCGGGAACTCGAGGTGGTGGAGATGGAGGAGCAGGATGTCGGTGTGCCCTTCATGTTCACCATGCCAGCGGGCTGGGTGTCCCCGTTCATCGAGGAGGAAGACAACGACACCTGGTTGTCTGATGCTTCCGGGGGCCGGCCTCCAGGAGGGTCCAAAGCACAGGTCTGTGCGGCAGGACTTCCCGCCGGTGATGAATATGGCGGCGGGGCGTGCAGGCTTGCCGCTCCCCCCACCACTGCCACCGAGGCAGTTGAGCCGCCTCCGTCAGGGCTTCTACAGCCCGGCTCGGCCTTCGTTTCGCCCCCCTTGCCAGATATCTGGTAGTGTGTGGAGGCAACGTGGCGACAGCCACTGAGAACGAAGGCTCCAGTGGCAACATGGGCGGAATTCTAAGGGTGCAGGGTCCCGGTTTGCCCCCCCTTGATGAGAGCCTGGCGGCCCATCTGCTTCCGCAGGCAGCCGGTTGGGCAGAGGGGAGGAAGCCTCTGCCGTGAAATCCTGGAATATCTGGATAAGATGTTCAGGCTCGGGACGCAGATGCCAACACGCCAATAATCTTGGCGTGTTGGGTGTCTCACTGATCACCCCTCAGCAGGACTCACCCCTCAGCAGGACATCCCCGCCTCCAGACGGGAGCGATTATTCGGACTGCTGCCTGGGCCAGATGGTAGATGGTATGGCTACCGCAGCTAGACGTGTGATGTCCCTGGCCACAGTGGCGTTGCGTCAAGTGTGGCTGGGTCTGACCGCACTGTCCAAGAAAGACCGGGATGATCTCCTTGGGGCCCCCGTATCCACAGAAGGGCTCTTCGGGTCGATCACCTCGGTCACCCAGCGCTTTAGTCGCTTGGAGGAAGAGCGGGCGCAGCCTAGCCGCATGCTGCCACTGGCTCGTCCTCAGGCTCTACCTCTGGGGGGGAGAGTGCTCGTTGGTGGTAAGACAGAGAGAGAGGTGCCGGTATAGAGCCCCCGTGGCTCCCGTTGCTCCCTCTGCCTCCGCGGTTCGTCCCGGAGAACCGGCTCAATACCGGCACTCGCGGGGACGGGCTGACCACTGGCGGTGGGAGGAAGCGTCAGCTGCCAGAACTTTCTTGGGGCGAACAAACAGTCAATCTCATTGGCCTTCCCAATCTCTTGCCTTTATATAGTTTTTGTTTCAAAATAACCCTGGAACAACCAGGTTGAATCAAGTTGGCTTCATTGACCCTTTGACCATAACTCTGAGGAGCCACTCCCACAATGTAACTTATCAGCATGGCCCACTTGGTTTCAATACTTCACAACAAATGTTAATCTTTTAAGATTCTTTACACTGTAAAACCACTCTTGGTGAGAAGGAAAAAGTGGGCACCATAATCAAATAAGATGATCTCAATGCCGGGAATTACGAAGAAAATAAGTTGCATGAAAGTGATGAAGACTGAGATGAAGATGACTGCAGAAAACAAAGTAGAGCTTAGGGATTTCAGTCTTAGCTAGAGAGAAAGTAATAGTAGGGGCAGGACGGATGAGAAGAGATATATCAACGTTGAGCTTTGCCAGAACACAGCAGCTTCTCAACACGTCTCTCTGCAAATGGAGACTTCCCAAAGAGATGAACTCTGCTTTCCACAACTCTTCAACAACTCCTGCAGGAAGCCTACGCCAGCTCAGTCAGATGTCCTGCTCGCTTACATCCTGCAGTCCTTCATCGCTCTGATCACTGCAGCTCTCAACCTGCTGGTCATCATCTCTATCTCCCACTTCAGGCACCGACAAACTTTCAGCTTAAGCTTGTATATGTTCATGATTGAAAATTAATATGATTTAGCAACGCATTCCTTTTAATTAATGTTTCAGATAATAGTTGTGCTATTTTAAATGATCACATATTCAAACCTGACGTTGTGTGAGAAAATAGTTGAAGCAGACACTCAACAACAAATGCATATCCATTCAAATGCCTTTTTTTGTGTTTTACTGCTGTTTGTTGTTACAAGCTATTGTTGATAATCTTATTTATGATGATATTCTTCCTTTCCAGGCAGCTCCACACCCCCACTAACCTCCTCATCCTCTCCCTGGCTGTCTCAGACTTCCTTGTGGGCCTATTTTTGATGCCTGTTACAATCCTTCTAACAGAGGCTTGCTGGTACTTCGGTGACCTGATGTGTGTTCTGTATAATATTGTTGATTTTGTCATTACCTCTTCTACGGTTGGAAACATGGTGCTCATATCCATTGATCGTTATGTTGCTATATGTGACCCTCTACATTACACCATCAGAGTAACTCTGAACAGAACAAAAATCTGCATCTGTCTTTGTTGGATTGGCTCTGTTATCTATAATTGTCTAATTTTAATGGACTTTCTGAGACAACCTGATTCACATAATTCTTGCCATGGAGAGTGTGTAGTTGTGAATGACAATATCACAGGAGCTGTGGACTTAGTTGTTAACTTTATTGCCCCCATTACTGTTATCATAGTTCTGTATATCAGAGTGTTTGTGGTGGCTGTGTCTCAGGCTCGAGCCGTGCGTACCCATGTTAGAGCTGTCACTATGCAACGTTCAGTTGGTGCAACTGCTAAGAAATCTGAGATGAAAGCAGCCAGGACTCTTGGTGTTGTTGTCCTTGTGTTTCTAATATGTTTTTTTCCATATTACGCTCCATCCCTTATAGGTGAGGATATTGAAAATAGTAGTTCAACCTCAAACATTGTAGTCTGGTTGCTGTATTTTAACTCCTGTCTGAACCCAGTGATTTATGCCTTCTTATACCCCTGGTTTAGAAAATCTATCAAGCTCATTGTTACCCTTAAAATACTTAAGTCTTACTCGTGTGATTCTAAAATACTGTAATGATGGGTTGAGATATATTCTAAAAAACCTCTGTTCAAATGGACATATTTTTGCTATTGTTGCTGAGTCAGAATGCAATGTGTAATGGCTGAAGAAAGATTAGACATTATTTAATGTAGTAAAACATATAAGATATTAAATAATTTAATACAAAATAAAACTGGAAAATATTACATTGTGTGGAAGAAGTAGTCGTTTTTAACCTGTGTTGACTTCAGTTTGACCAGTATTCTGGTAATGATATGTTCATTTGTTCATTTAGTAAACAATATGCAGTACAGACTGATTGAGTATGTCGTTGTATGTCACTGTGCAACTTCAAAGGAAAGACAGAGCTGTCGCACGTGTGTGTGTGTGTGTGTGTGTGTGTGTGTGTGTGTGTGTGTGTGTGTGTGTGTGTGTGTGTGTGTGTGTGTGTGTGTGTGTGTGTGTGTGTGTGTGTGTGTGTGTGTGTGTGTGTGTGTGTGTGTGTGTGGTGTGTGTGTGTGTGTGTGTGTGTGTGTGTGTGTGTGTGTGTGTGTGTGTGTGTGTGTGTGTGCAATAAAGTAGATCAACAAATATGTTGGGGCGCACTTCCACAACCTACTGAACATAATAAATATAATTAATTAGATTATTGGCAAAGTATTCAGCAGGCCTTTGTCATGGTCTGAGCTCCCATGAACGCCCTGAAATCATACATCTGTGGGGGTCGCTAATACATTACCAACAACCATTATTTTAATCACAAATAATGCATGTGTCAATGTAACAAGTATTATTTACGTTAACGAGGTAAATAGGCTAAAATAAAAACATGTTTTCCAAAAGAACTACGAATCGTATTCTCTCTTGAATGACAATATGCCTGCACTTCACCTCCAAAGTGCGCAATAAATTATTGCGCAATCTATGCCTGTGAGCGTGCTGCGCGAGCCGAGATGATGTGTTATGTGGTGTGGGTATAGTTGAACCCAGGGCCGTTTTTAGCTTTTTGGGGGCCCTATGCAAGATGCTGTTTGGGGGCCCTAGTTTTGACAGTTTTTTAAACTACAATGGGGGGGATTCCGAAGCCTTTAAGATGATCTGTGGAGATGCATCAATCTGTTACACTTTAATAGGAAAACAGGCTAATTTCACGAAAACCAAGCAATTCAAAATTACAAAAAATCATATTAAAAAGGTAAACAATAAGGCTCCTCTATGTCAATAAATGCAAGAGATGCAGCATTTTCTCAGCTGTCAGCCCAACGATGATTTTGACTTTATTACCCCAAAAACCCAAGCCACAGCTTTGCTATCATTGCAGTTTAGTCGTGTTTATATCCTACATTGGATTTGTAAGCATATAATGCTTCACCGAACACTCACAGGAGGGGGCTTGGCTGTCTACAAATAAAGACGGCTCATTTTAATTCTCCCCAAATATATTGAGGCTGAACCTGAACTTTGAATTCTCTGCTCCCATCATAATCTTGGCGATCTTGTTCAAATTGTGAATGCAGAATTAAAAATACTATGTAACTGGTTTGCAGTTAATAAATGATCCCTTAATGTGGCCAAAACAAATTACATGTTATTCAATACAAAGTCTGAGAGTAGAAATGACTGCATTATACGGATTTGCAATACAGAGATAGAAAAAGTTGGTGCATGTAAATTTTTAGGACTGCTTGTTGATGAAAAACTCAATTGGAAGCACTATATAAATTATGTACAGACTAAACTGTCAAAAACAATAGGTATTTGGTATCATACTAAGAACATTCTTGAAGAAAATATACTTTTTATAACAGTCTATTTCTCCCTTACCTTTAATACTGCTCCGTAGGGCTGCACGGTATTGAAAAAAACTGACATCGCGATTCCCCCCTTCCCCTGCGGTATATATTGCGGTTTTTTTAACCTGTTAAACCCCAAAGTCCCGGCGGGTACTTTACATTTTTTTTTCACGACAGTGTCTCAGGGGATCGTAATATTTAAGAACCTATTAATGTGTTATACCAGATTAACGGAAATAATCTCAGCTAACTGACGATATAAACCATTTTTACCAAAACAAAACACAAGTCTCATAAGAAGCATCTAAATGACCCCTGAGCGAAAAATGCTAACGCACTTTGGCACAGAACTCAAGATAAAAGTAACCTTATTATTACTTATCGTAGCTGCACTTACAAGATATCCGATTAAAGCTGAGGTTCCGCAGATTATTTAGGTATATAGTATCATCACTGAGTGATCTGAACTCGGACAGGGGAAGCAAACACAGACATCACAACACGTACCTTTACGTAGCTTCTAGGGGAGATGTCTCACCGTAGCTGTCAATCTGATCAAAAGACGTGTTCAATGGCATTAAAACGAGAAAGAAAAAACGCGGCTGAATCGGTTAATCCATAGGTTTTTAACGTCTCTGTATAAAAAAATGATTTAATTTATAATCCATAATTCCATTTTTATGTAAATATCGCAGAGCAAAAGTTAGCTGCTAATGGTAGCCACCAGAGTGGCTGCTGCTTCCGGTCTTGGCTATGCGGAAGTCTCACACACACACATGACCAAATAAGGACTGTGTGATTTCCCCTCGAATCCAGCTCTGACGGTCAGAAAGAGATGTCACATGTCAAAATCCAGCAAGGTGGGCCAGAGATATGGAACATCCACCCAAATGGCCCCAGAAGAGGTTTTCTTTGTGCTAAATCTGTCTAAAAAGGTCAATCAATCAATCAATCAATCAATAATAATAATAATAATAATAATTTCAATTTATATAGCGCCTTTCAAGAAACCCAAGGACGCTTTACAATGGGAAGTAACAAAACAAAAAGTAATAATAAAGATACATAGGCTGAAGAAAACAAAAACAGGAACAGGTTGCTGAGTACTGTATATTAGTTGAGGCCAAAGGCCTGAGTGAACAGATGGTGTTTGAGGTGTTTTTTGAAGGTGTCCAGAGTGTCTGCATTCCTGATTGCACAGGGGAGAGAATTCCAGAGGGTGGGGGCTGCGACACTGAAGGCTCTGTTGCCAAATGTTTTCAGCTTGGAGCGCTGGATGGAGAGCAGCCCTTTGTCAGAGGACCGCAGGTGACGAGAGGGGGTGTAGGGCTGAAGGAGGTCAGAGATGTATGGAGGGGCTAGGGAGTGGAGAGATTTGTAAGTTAGCAGGAGGAGTTTGTACTGGAAGCGTGACTTGACCGGGAGCCAGTGAAGGTGGATGAGGGTAGGGGTGATGTGTTGCCAGGGCTTAGTGTGGGTGAGGAGCCTGGCTGCAGAGTTCTGGACGTACTGGAGCCTGTCCAGGGCTTTGCTGGTGACCCCGAACAGAACTCCATTGCAGTAGTCCAGACGAGAAGAGATGAAGGTATGAATTAATGTTTCTGCAACGGGGTCAGGGAGAGAGGGCCGGAGTCTGGAGATGTTTCGTAGGTGAAAGAAAGCAGTTTTGACAGTAGATCTGATGTGGGAGTTGAAGGTGAGGCTGGAGTCCAGAGTGACGCCCAGGCTGCGAACCTCAGGGGAAGGGTGGATGGAGCCGCCATCGATGGTGAGGAGCAGATCTCCAACCTTCCGGAGCAGTGTTTTTGGGGCCACAACCATGAGCTCTGTTTTGTTATTGTTGAGTTTAAGTAGATTTTTTGACATCCAGGCTTGGATGTCGCGGAGGCAGTTGACAAGTGACAGTGGGGGTAGCTGGGATGATGGATTGGTACTGATGTAGAGTTGGGTGTCGTCGGCATAGGAGTGGAAGTTGAGACCATGTCGGCGGATGATTTCACCGAGGGGGAGCATGTAGATGAATAGAAGGGGGCCGAGCACTGAACCTTGCGGCACACCTTGGTTGACAGGGGCTGGGGGAGAGCTGGATTTTCCGATGGTCACAAACTGTTGCCTGTTGGAGAGGTAGGAATGGAACCAGGAGAGGGCTGTACCAGAGAGGCCAAGGTAGACGGATAGGCGGTTGAGTAGGATAGTGTGGGAGACTGTGTTGAATGCGGCGGAGATGTCCAGGAGGATAAGGATGCTGACGAGGCCTGAATCGGCGGCTATGAGGAGGTCATTGGTTATTTTAATAAGGGCCGTCTCTGTGCTGTGGTTGGATCTGAAGCCTGATTGGAAGGGTTCGTAGAGCTCATGGTCGGACATATGATGGTGGAGTTGGGCAGCAACTGCTCTTTCCATGATCTTGCTAAGAAAAGGAAGGTTGGAGATCGGTCGGAAGTTGCTGGGGTCCTCGGGGTCGAGACCAGGTTTTTTGACGATGGGGGTGACAGCTGCTATCTTGAGGACGGCGGGAACCTTGCCTGATTCCAGGGAGGAGTTGATAATTTTAACAATGGTGGAGCAGAGGATGGGTAGGCAAGTTTTGACCATGGCAGAGGGCATGGGGTCGAGGGAGCAGGTTGTAGCCTTAGCTTTTGAGACAAGTTTGGTAACCTGTGTGGCATCCACTGGTGCAAAGGAGGAGAGACAACATTGAGGCAGGTGTTGAGTTGAGCGAACAGTGACTGGAGGTGGTGTGGCATGTGGATGGGATGGGGCAGAAGCCTGGAGTTCCTGGTGGATGGAGTTGACTTTGTCCTCAAAGAAGTCAAGGAACCTGGTGCAAAGCTCGGGGGCGTCTGCTGGGTTGGGGGGGTCAATTGGGCGGAGTAGGCGGTTTATGGTGGAGAAGAGCATACGGGGGTGGTGTTGCTGGTTACCGATGAGTGAGGAGTAGTAGTGTGCCTTAGCTTTTGAGAGGGCGTCCTTGTAAGATTTGACATGCTCTCTATACGCCTCCAGATGGACGGTGAGGCCAGATGTTTTGTGGAGCCGCTCCAGTTGGCGGCCAGAGGCTTTCATGGCACGGAGACTGGTGGTGAACCAGGGGGCTGAGTGGGTGAAGGAGACAGTGCGGGTAATGAGGGGGGCAAGTGAGTCGAGACTCAGGGAAAGAGCAGTGTTGTACTGGGCTACCAGTCCGTCAACCGAGGTGTCAGGGGGATCGGAGGCCAGGTGGCTAGCTATGAAGCTGGTTATGGCTGGTGCGCTCACTGATTTTAAGCTCCTGTAGGTAATTGTCCTCAGTACAAGCTGTCTGGGTAGGGCGATAGGCACAGTGAACAGGATGGCATGATGGTCGGAGACAGCCAGGTTGAGGCAATCAATGTTTATTTATATAGCCCAATATCACAAATGTTACATTTGTCTCAGTGGACTTTACAGTTTGTACAAAATATCAGTATGACAATATGACACCCTCTGTCCTTAGACCCTCACATCGTACAAGGAAAAACTTCCAAAGAAAACCCACAGTTTAAAGGGAAAAATGGGAGAAACCTCAGGGAGAGCAACAGAGGAGGGATCCCTCTCCCAGGACGGACAGACGTGCAATAGATGCCGTGTGTAAATTGAAAAGATAATACATTTGCAACATAGGTAGTCAAATATCACTTGTTTTGCATCAATCTTGATACAGAATGATTGTGATTGGTGGTTTGCTGTGCATGCAGGGGAAGTTCTACACACACAACACATGAACAAATAAGGAGTGAGAGTGACGCGTAGCCAAAACCGGAAGCTGCATACACTCTGGTGGCTACCATTAGCAGCTAACTTTTGTGCTCCGATTTTTACATAAAAATGGAATTATGGATTATTTTGCTTCAAAGCCACAGATACATTATCAATTTATGGATCAACCGATTCAGCCGCGTTTTTTCTTTCTCGTTTTAATGCCATTGAACACGTCTTTTGATCAGATTGACAGCTACGGTGAGACGATCTCCCGTAAAAGCTCCGTAAAAGGTACGTGTTGTGATGTCTGTGTTTGCTTCCCCTGTTGCGAGATCGGATCGCTTAGAAGATACTATACTTAAATAATCTGTGGAGTCTCGGCTTTAATCGGATATATTGTATGTGCAGTTTCGATAAGTAATAAGGGTATCTTTATTTAGAATTGTGTGCTAAAGTGCGTCAGCATTTTTTTTTTTTAAATGAATAAAACCGCACGTCCCTGCGGTGTGAATACCGCGCATGCGCATACCGCGGTTATCGCCATGACACGGTATATCGTTCAGCCCTACTGCTCCGAAATATGGGGAAACACGTACTCAACAAATCTACAAAAAATAATAACATCCCAAAAAAAAGTATTACGAATAGTCTGTGGTGTTGGTAAATATGAACACACAACTCCCATATTTTAAAAACTCAATCTATTAAAATGTGTTGAGATAGTACAGCTTAAAACAGTACTGATTAGGCACAACATTTTCCATAACAAAATGCCTAATAACATTCAAAAGCAGTTCCAAACCACAGCGTGAACATATGAATGTAAAAAAAGTCACTTGAAAATAAGTGTTCACAATGTTTATATGCAATTACACATGTATTATTATTATTATTATTATTATTATTATTATTATTCATTTGCCAAGTGCATGTGTACCTATGTATATATTTATATATAGTATTTTAATTTCCAAAAAAAGATAGTTGAAACTGTTATTGACATGTGCAGAAAATGACCCTATATCTAGTTTTCGTATATATATATATATTAGGGCTGTCAATTTAACGTGTTAATAACGCGTTAACGCAAAAAAAAATTAACGCCACTAATTATTTTAACGCGATTAACGCATGTTAGCGCATTGAGTTTAAAATACCATCTACAAGCTGATGCTGACAGCCCCGCTCCTGCCGCCCGCTTGTGGCAGACCACACTTCCACGCTCACCGGCAGGCACCGACTGGCTATTGGGAGGACCGGGAGGGTGTGTGTATGTGTGGCCCGAGCGAGCGAGAGAGAGACCTTACGTGCATTGTTGTTGTTAGCATCTGGTGCTAGCTAGCTGCGCTAACGGATATAAGGAGCTGTTTAAATGAAAACAGAGGAGCAACATTTCGCCACAACTGCGCCGAGCACTTGACTTTATGCAGGAAGCCAGACAGTGGGACATTGTACGAAAAGTCAGCACACTCAGCACGGATAGTGCGCAACATGATTGCAGCGTCCAGGCAGCTCCCGTTCGAGCATATGCCTTGAGTTGCACATAGCTCCAACGATCCATCTCACACACACACACACACACACACACACACACACACACACACACACACACACACACACACACACACACACACACACACACACACACTCACACACACACACACACACACACACACACACACACACACACACACCCAATCTCTCATCTACACACACACACACACACACACACACTTTGTATTGTATTATTGTATGAGAGAGGTTCCAGATTGAATTGAAGGCAAATATTTGTAATGTTCAGAGGTTGTTGTGTTTAATATTCATGAGAATATTTGTCATTGTTCAAATGATAATAAAAATTAGCATAAAGCATATTTGTCCACTCATATGTTGATAAGAGTATTCAAAACTTGAAAAATATTCCTCTAAGGTACATTTAGAACAGATCAAAAATGTGCGATTAATTTGCGATTAATCGCGATTAACTATTTTAATCGACTGACAGCCCTAATATATGCATTTATTGTTTTCCTGCCCTAACTTTTATTTAATTTGTTCTCCTGTTTTCTTTATTTCTTTGTACTCCTTCATTTCTATATACGTTTTTGACGGAATAATGCCGCTGTATTAGGATGATGCACGGGAGGGCTACTTTCCACAAGCTATGCTTCGGTTCTTATCTTTTCTTTCTTACAGTGCAGACGCTTTTCTGCTTGCTCCTGCCTCTGCTTACTTTTTATGCTGATTTTCCTATTCTTATTCTCTGAAAACTTCGAGCAGCGGCTCCTGGACATTAACTTATCACTGGGACAGTTCATCTTCGTAAATAAACGGAGGGTTTCAGCCATATTTCAACATTTTTACGACGACCTCAGTCTTACAGGCCCTGCCTGCCTATAGCTTTGCCGATATCTGTGTTGATAGGTAATAGATTAAGAGCGGTGAATCATCTTAGATACAGGAAGCGCTCAAACGTTTGTGTGAGTTTATCTAATTTAGCAGTGATTCCATGTCAGCCACAGCTTGTTACAAAAAACATGACTGATAGTGTGTTTAACAAACTTAAACTAGCTTTATTAAATGTCAGGTCTATGGCAGGAAAAACATTTTTAATCAATGATTTTATCACTGAGCACAATCTCGATTTTATGTTTTTAACAGAAACTTGGATTGAACAAAATAACAGTGCAGCTGTTCTTATCGAATCAACCCCTCCCAACTTTAGTTTTATGAGTCAGGAAAGAATGCATAAGAAAGGGGGTGGAGTTGCTATTCTGTTCAATGATTCCCTTCAATGCAGGAAGACATCGTATGGAAACTTTGATTCTTTTGAATATGTGGCCCTTCGGCTGAAATGCTCCTCTCGAGCTCTGTTCCTAAATATCTATAGACCACCCAAATACTGTGCAAGCTTTTTTGATGACTTTACTGAACTGCTGTCTATAGTGTGTATTGACTTTGACCGTCTAGTCATTGTTGGTGATTTTAACATCCATGTTGACAACCCCCAGGACAGAGGGGCAAAAGAACTGTTTTGTGTTCTTGATAGCTATGGACTGACTCAGCATGTGACGGAGCCCACGCACAATAAGGGGCACACTCTGGACTTAATTATCTCAAAGGGTCTGAATATCTCTAAGGTTGTGGTGACTGATGTTGCACTCTCTGACCATTCCTGTGTTTTCTTTGAGACCTCTATTTTTGTTCACAAAAATGTTCAAAAAGAGGTAACCACAAAGCGATATTTAACTGAAAATACTAGGGAAATGTTTACTCAGAATTTTTCTTCCACACTTGCCCCTGCCAACATCTCAGTAAATGAGCTAGTAGATCATTTTAATTTAAAAATAAAAATGTTATAGATGCCATTGCTCCAACTAAGGTAAAGGAAGTGACTGGCAAGAAAATATCTCCATGGAGAAAGGCCATGAGCGTGAAAACAGAAAAAAGAGAATGTCGAAAAGCTGAACGCAGGTGGCGAATAACAAATCTCCAGGTTCACTTTGAAATCTATAAAGAGAGACTTGGCCTTTATAATTTGGAATTGAAAAACGCACGACAATCGTTCTTCTCTGACATCATTACCAAAAACAACGCACGTGCCTTGTTTGCTACCGTCGACAGACTAACTAACCCCCCAGTGTCAGTAGCCTCTGAATTTCTATCCACCAGGGCGTGCAATGATTTTGCCTTTTTCACTGACAAAATTCAGAAAATCAGACAAGCAGTCAGTGCCTCTGCATCAGGAACAGCAAATGTGTTGTCTCTGTGTCCACTTAACATCAATTCAAACACCATGACACAATTCCATCAGATTAATGATAAAAACCTAGAGGACATTATACAACTTCTGAAATCCTCCTCTTGCTGCCTTGATATTATTCCAACAGGATTTTTTAAAGATGTTTTGCCTTGCATGGCCTCAGATCTACTTCATATAGTAAACAAATCTCTTCACTCAGGTATTTTTCCACAGGCCCTGAAAACTGCAGTCATTAAACCGCTCTTAAAAAAGAATAATCTAGATGCTTCAGTAATGAACAATTACAGGCCCATATCAAACCTCCCATTTCTAGGTAAAATCATTGAAAAAGTTGTTTTTCAACAGTTGAGTAATTTCTTGCATTTAAATAACTGTTTCGATGTGTTCCAGTCAGGCTTTCGTCCAAACCACAGCACTGAGACTGCTCTTGTAAAGGTCTTTAATGACATCCACTTAAACACAGACAGTGGCAGAACTTCAGTGTTAGTATTATTAGATCTCAGTGCTGCGTTTGACACTGTTGACCACAGCATATTACTAGACCGACTGGAAAACTGGGTGGGACTTTCGGAAACAGTTCTAAATTGGTTTGAATTCTACTTAAAGGACAGAAACAACTTTGTTTCTATAGGTAAATACACATCTGAGTTGACAAATATGACATGTGGGGTTCCTCAAGGCTCCATCTTGGGGCCTCTTCTCTTTAACATCTACATGCTACCACTGGCTCAGATAATGAAAAACAACAAAATAAGTTACCATAGCTATGCAGATGACACACAAATTTACGTAACAATTTCACCAGGAGACTATGCTCCAATTCAAACACTGAGTAAGTGCATTGAACAAATCAATGACTGGATGTGTCAGAACTTTCTCCAATTAAACAAAGATAAAACTGAGGTAATGGTTTTTGGAGCCAAGTCAGAATGTTTAAAAGTTAGCGCTGAGCTTCAGTCTGCAATGTTCAAAACAACAGATAAAGCCAGAAATCTAGGTGTAGTCATGGACTCTGACCTGAGTTTCAACAGTCACATTAAAACAGTTACTAAATCAGCCTACTATCACCTAAAGAATATATCTAGGATTAAAAGACTAATGTCACAGCAGGATTTGGAAAAACTTGTCCATGCTTTTATCTTCAGTCGACTCGACTACTGCAATGGTGTCTTCACGGGTCTCACTAAAAAATCTATTAGGAAGCTGCAGCTGATTCAGAACGCCGCTGCTCGAGTCCTCACTAACACTAAGAAAGTGGATCACATCACTCCTGTTCTGAAGTCTTTACACTGGCTTCCTGTGTGTCAAAGAATATATTTCAAAATACTGCTGCTGGTTTATAAAGCACTGAATGGTTTAGGCCCAGGATACATTTCCAACCTCCTGCTAAATTATGAACCATCCAGATCTCTCAGGTCTTCAGGGACTGGTCAGCTTACTGTCCCCAGAGTCAGAACTAAACATGGTAAAGCAGCGTTCAGTTATTATGCTCCAAATATCTGGAACAAACTCCCAGAAACCTGCAGGTCTGCTGTAACTCTGACTACTTTTAAATCCAGGCTGAAGACTTTTCTTTTTGTCGCTGCTTTTAATTGAACTATTCATATCTTAGACTGCACTGTAACTTTTATCCATGTACTTTTTCTTTTAATGTTTAATTGAACTATTCATATCTTAGACTGCACTGTAACTTTTATCCATGTATTTTTTCTTTTAATGTTTATTTTATTAGCTTTTCTTTTTAATGACTGATTTGAAATGCCTTTTTCTTAATGTCTTTCATTTTTTGTAAAGCACTTTGAATTGCCTTGTGTTGAAAAGTGCTATATAAATAAACTTGCCTTGCCTTGCCTTGCCTTGCCTACAGTAGCGTGGCCTAGCAACAGCTAAAGCCTGGTAGGCTACTGCATGCTATTTAGCTTAAGCTAGTTGGTAGCAAAATGCCTCCGTTCTCTACAGATGACTTCCACAAACTTATACAGAAGATAGCTGTGTTGGAAATGAAAATGCAACGGTTGGAAGTTAACGTGGAAGTGAATGGACTATGTCGTGGGAATGACACGACTTTACCAGTGTTGCAAAATAATGGAGAAGGGTATGCTAACTCACAGCTAGTTAGCAGCTACAAGGATTCCAAGGAACAGGAGGGCTGTGTACCGGGTAATAAATCTACAAGTGGTAGTCCTCCCTGGAACTCTCTGGGTGCAAGGCCTAAGAGTAAATCATTTCCATGGGATTTGGGAGGACGGATAACAGGCAGAGCCCAGCGCTCTCAAATCTGTGATGCGACCGGCTGGCCTGCATTGTTATCACCCAGGAAGAGCGCCTCTTCAACCCCTATTCATACTAGGAAACAGCAGTGGACAGCTGCTAAAGGGAGAACTACAAAAAATCCTCCTAAACCACCAAGTGTGCCAATCCAGAACAGATACGCTCCGCTGACCGAGAACCGGATATCTGATGACCTGGATAACCTGTCCTCTTCACACAGCAGGGTAAGGACCAATAGCTACTCCAAAAGTAAAAGGCTAGAGGGAAAGCTAACGACTGGGCCTGAAACTCTGATTGTGGGTGACTCTGCTGTAAGAGATGTAAAAGGTCTGTGTAATAAGAACAACACCAAAGTACTCTGTTTTCCCAAGGATGTGGTCTCTGACTTGGCTGAGAAGATCCTGCATATTGGGGCTGAACATCCGACTGTGAAGAATGTGGTACTACACATTGGAACAAATGATGTTGTGAAACAACAGTCAGAAGTGCTGAAAGAAGACTTTAAATGTTTGTTGGAAACTGCCAGTTCTCTAAATGCAGAGGTGTTCATCAGTGGCCCTCTGCCGCCAGTCAGAAGAGGAGTGGAGAGATTCAGCAGATTGTTTGCACTGAACACCTGGCTTTCAACTGTCTGTACTGACCATTTTGTTCATTTTATTGACAATTTTAACTTTTTCTGGGACCGCAGACATATTTTCAAGGCAAATGGAGTTTGCCTGAACAAGTCAGGAGTGAAATTGTTTATCTCTAACATATTCAACTGCCTGCGTTATCAATCTGTTCCCTCTGCCAAGGACAAGCGGCAAGAGGAATCAAAACAGGAGAAAGACACAACACATCGCGCAGAAAACCCTGAAGAATTATCACTGCACCCGCCTGAGGAATGTTCTGATTATGGGAGACACATGGAGGAGTCTCCACTGCCCGTCACCCCCCCCCCCTGTCAACGCCTTTGAGGATACTCCGTTCACCCTTTCACCCTCACCCACCCTCCTGGGGATCGTTGAACACATGAAGGAGATACAGAGGGTTGGCACCGATTCCTTCCTGGAATTCAAAGACCAAACTAAGTCGATTCGCAGGGCTGGCACCATGTCCTTTACCCCCGCTCCTCAGCGACGCCCACCAAAATCGCCGCGGAGACGCGCGCCGTCTCCCCCGTCTTCATCGCCATGCCTGCGTCAACCACCTCCCCCCCCTGGCAGCATGTCCTCTACCCCCGCACCATCTCCCACGTCTCCATCACCCTGCCTGCGTCGGCCGCCCCCCCCTCCCTTCGAGAGGGCATCTGCAGTCTCCGAAGCCTGATAAGGATATGTGTGTACTAAACGCTGCAAACTGATATTTGCTGGGTCCAGGCTCAAGGGCGTATGGCACTCTCAACTCTTTCCAGGACATGCCGGGGCCCTGCCTGCCTATAGCTTTGCCGATATCTGTGTTGATAGGTAATAGATTAAGAGCGGTGAATCATCTTAGATACAGGAAGCGCTCAAACGTTTGTGTGAGTTTATCTAATTTAGCAGTGATTCCATGTCAGCCACAGCTTGTTACAAAAAACATGACTGATAGTGCGTTTAACAAACTTAAACTAGCTTTATTAAATGTCAGGTCTATGGCAGGAAAAACATTTTTAATCAATGATTTTATCACTGAGCACAATCTCGATTTTATGTTTTTAACAGAAACTTGGATTGAACAAAATAACAGTGCAGCTGTTCTTATCGAATCAACCCCTCCCAACTTTAGTTTTATGAGTCAGGAAAGAATGCATAAGAAAGGGGGTGGAGTTGCTATTCTGTTCAATGATTCCCTTCGATGCAGGAAGACATCGTATGGAAACTTTGATTCTTTTGAATATGTGGCCCTTCAGCTGAAATGCTCCTCTCGAGCTCTGTTCCTAAATATCTATAGACCACCCAAATACTGTGCAAGCTTTTTTGATGACTTTACTGAACTGCTGTCTATAGTGTGTATTGACTTTGACCGTCTAGTCATTGTTGGTGATTTTAACATCCATGTTGACAACCCCCAGGACAGAGGGGCAAAATAACTGTTTTGTGTTCTTGATAGCTATGGACTGACTCAGCATGTGACGGAGCCCACGCACAATAAGGGGCACACTCTGGACTTAATTATCTCAAAGGGTCTGAATATCTCTAAGGTTGTGGTGACTGATGTTGCACTCTCTGACCATTCCTGTGTTTTCTTTGAGACCTCTATTTTTGTTCACAAAAATGTTCAAAAAGAGGTAACCACAAAGCGATATTTAACTGAAAATACTAGGGAAATGTTTACTCAGAATTTTTCTTCCACACTTGCCCCTGCTAACATCTCAGTAAATGAGCTAGTAGATCATTTTAATTAAAAAATAAAAAATATTATAGATGCCATTGCTCCAACTAAGGTAAAGGAAGTGTCTGGCAAGAAAATATCTCCATGGAGAAAGGCCATGAGCGTGAAAACAGAAAAAAGAGAATGTCGAAAAGCTGAACGCAGGTGGCGAAAAACAAATCTCCAGGTTCACTTTGAAATCTATAAAGAGAGACTTGGCCTTTATAATTTGGAATTGAAAAACGCACGACAATCGTTCTTCTCTGACATCATTACCAAAAAACAACGCACGTGCCTTGTTTGCTACCGTCGACAGACTAACTAACCCCCCAGTGTCAGTAGCCTCTGAATTTCTATCCACCAGGGCGTGCAATGATTTTGCCTCCTTTTTCACTGACAAAATTCAGAAAATCAGACAAGCAGTCAGTGCCTCTGCATCAGGAACAGCAAATGTGTTGTCTCTGTGTCCACTTAACATCAATTCAAACACCATGACACAATTCCATCAGATTAATGATAAAAACCTAGAGGACATTATACAACTTCTGAAATCCTCCTCTTGCTGCCTTGATATTATTCCAACAGGATTTTTTAAAGATGTTTTGCCTTGCATGGCCTCAGATCTACTTCATATAGTAAACAAATCTCTTCACTCAGGTATTTTTCCACAGGCCCTGAAAACTGCAGTCATTAAACCGCTCTTAAAAAAGAATAATCTAGATGCTTCAGTAATGAACAATTACAGGCCCATATCAAACCTCCCATTTCTAGGTAAAATCATTGAAAAAGTTGTTTTTCAACAGTTGAGTAATTTCTTGCATTTAAATGACTGTTTCGATGTGTTCCAGTCAGGATTTCGTCCAAACCACAGCACTGAGACTGCTCTTGTAAAGGTCTTTAATGACATCCGCTTAAACACAGACAGTGGCAGAACTTCAGTGTTAGTATTATTAGATCGCAGTGCTGCGTTTGACACTGTTGACCACAGCATATTACTAGACCGACTGGAAAACTGGGTGGGACTTTCGGAAACAGTTCTAAATTGGTTTGAATTCCTACTTAAAGGACAGAAACAACTTTGTTTCTATAGGTAAATACACATCTGAGTTGACAAATATGACATGTGGGGTTCCTCAAGGCTCCATCTTGGGGCCTCTTCTCTTTAACATCTACATGCTACCACTGGCTCAGATAATGAAAAACAACAAAATAAGTTACCATAGCTATGCAGATGACACACAAATTTACGTAACAATTTCACCAGGAGACTATCCTCCAATTCAAACACTGAGTAAGTGCATTGAACAAATCAATGACTGGATGTGTCAGAACTTTCTCCAATTAAACAAAGATAAAACTGAGGTAATGGTTTTTAGGAGCCAAGTCAGAACTGTATAAAAGTTAGCGCTGAGCTTCAGTCTGCAATGTTCAAAACAACAGATAAAGCCAGAAATCTAGGTGTAGTCATGGACTCTGACCTGAGTTTCAACAGTCACATTAAAACAGTTACTAAATCTGCCTACTATCACCTAAAGAATATATCTAGGATTAAAAGACTAATGTCACAGCAGGATTTGGAAAAACTTGTCCATGCTTTTATCTTCAGTAGACTCGACTACTGCAATGGTGTCTTCACGGGTCTCACTAAAAAATCTATTAGGAAGCTGCAGCTGATTCAGAACGCCGCTGCTCGAGTCCTCACTAACACTAAGAAAGTGGATCACATCACTCCTGTTCTGAAGTCTTTACACTGGCTTCCTGTGTGTCAAAGAATATATTTCAAAATACTGCTGCTGGTTTATAAAGCACTGAATGGTTTAGGCCCAGGATACATTTCCAACCTCCTGCTAAATTATGAACCATCCAGATCTCTCAGGTCTTCAGGGACTGGTCAGCTTACTGTCCCCAGAGTCAGAACTAAACATGGTAAAGCAGCAGTTCAGTTATTATGCTCCAAATATCTGGAACAAACTCCCAGAAACCTGCAGGTCCTGCTGCTAACTCTGACTACTTTTAAATCCAGGCTGAAGACTTTTCTTTTTGTCGCTGCTTTTAATTGAACTATTCATATCTTAGACTGCACTGTAACTTTTATCCATGTACTTTTTCTTTTAATGTTTAATTGAACTATTCATATCTTAGACTGCACTGTAACTTTTATCCATGTATTTTTTCTTTTAATGTTTATTTTATTAGCTTTTCTTTTTAATGACTGATTTGAAATGCCTTTTTCTTAATGTCTTTCATTTTTTGTAAAGCACTTTGAATTGCCTTGTGTTGAAAAGTGCTATATAAATAAACTTGCCTTGCCTTGCCTTCAGCCCTCCCGCTTCTACTAATTTTGTTCATCTTTGTGTGTATGAATTAAACTTTTTTCGTTTTTTTGATGAATAAAAAATAAATAATAATAAAAAATACTTTCAGCTTGGGGGCCCCCTAGTGGCCGCGGGGGCCCTATGCCCCCGCATAGTCCGCATATAGGAAGAAACGGCCCTGGTTGAACCTTTTCATATTTAAATTTGTAGCAATTAGAGGGCTGCTGCTGTGGTGTGTGTGTGTGTGTGTGCGTGCGTGCGTGCGTGTGCACACACGTTAGTTTTAAAGACCCCCATGAAGCTGAGATTATAACTCGAACCCTGATTATTCAAAAGTTTACATTAACTTTGAATAATAACAGGGGAGAAACGAATCCTCTCTATCTCTCCCTCTCCTGACAGCCGGTCTGTATCTCATGCAGCTCGCTAAACGGTGGGCGGAGTTTCAGGTGATCATGCAGAGATGCGTGTCTCGGTCAGACTCAGTAGCTGATTTGATCCCTGATCTCTCTCTCTCTCGTCCGGTTATAATTCACTCGCGTTTATGTCCATATCAATCAGATCCAGCTCTCCTGATCGGCCTTTATAGAGAGCACCGATCAAACTATTAAGAGTGAATATCGGTCGATAATGATGAGCGGCAATCGATCGGAGCGTCCCTAATTATTACCGGACATTTTGACCGGCAGGTTTTTAATCTACAGTTTTTCTATACATTTTACCAACTAAAAAACAGTAATTACCGACTGAACCCTGCATTGTATTATTGTATTTTGTATTCTGTCAAGAGACTCTGAGGCATGAACTCAATTGCACGACACAGATAGTGTTCTCAAAAAATAAAGACTTTACTGGAATTTTGCACAGTAATCAAAACAAGGAAAACAAATATACTCTTTCGAGGAAAACTAGCAAGTGATCAATGAGGTAGATCCGTGGGAAGTCCGTGAGGTAATCAGGAACGTGGGTCATAGTAAGACAACGAACTGACAATGAACAGGATGAAGCTACCACAATATATACACAGGTAAAGGGGACACAGGTGGAAACAATCAGGGCGGGGGAAACAATCAAGGACGCAGGAGACAGAAGGGGGCGGGGAGCGTAGAGGCCTGAAATGAGAGGGATGATTAATTAAGGGAATAAACATAAAGCACAGGGCAAAGGGACATGACAAAACTAACATAAAGAATACACTTTCACTATTAGTTTCTAGACATGACATATTCGGGATTGTTGGAAACTTTATTTCGATCTCTCTGTTTGTACAAACACACAGAAAAATGGACATTAAAGTTGACTTTTAACTGTAATTCCTAGCTCAGTATGAAGCCTCCTAAAGGGAAGACCTTCAAAGATTTGTATTAATTATGTCAAGATTTATAGATTATAATACACAAAAGACTAGTAATGGTAACTGTTGCAATGCATTCGTTGCTGCATAAATTAAAGTACAAAGAAAAGTATGGGGCGGCCAAAATACTCATATAGGGTTGTGTGTGTGTGTGTGTGTGTGTGTGTGTGTGTGTGTGTGTGTGTGTGTGTGTGTGTGTGTGTGTGTGTGTGTGTGTGTGTGTGTGTGTGTGTGTGTGTGTGTGTGTGTGTGTGTGTGTGTGTGTGTGTGTGTGTGTGTGTGTGTGTGTGTGATAGACCACCAGAGCGAGGAACAGCAGCACAGTTTGACACATGCCAGTGCCAGGATGTTATGTCATGGAGGTCATTGAGTACAGCCTGGCAGAGTTACACAAAACAAAGTAAAAGCCAAAAAAAAACGTCCAGAAACAAAGACACTATTATCCTGATCTACACCCATCCCCCATCTGGACTGATTGTGTGTAAACAATACAACAAATAAATAAAGTTTGAACAATAAAACAAGCTTTTTCAAGGACGTCATCTCAGGTCAGTAATCACTGACCACATGTTACCCCTAACACTCGGGGAAACTCCACGACTTCCAGCCGAGGATTTCCAAATAATTAAAGTTCACTGAGACTTTCACAACCAATGCTAATGATAGCATTCCACTATAGTTCTTCAAATCTTTATTTCAGCCAATAATTTGGCTTTCCATAACTTCAGTATACTTTCAGCTACAGAAACCATTCAAATATCAAACTATTCAGCCTGTTCAGCAATCGATGGGAAACCTTCAACTTTTTCAAAATATTCAGCTTTTTTTAACATGGAAGTCAATGGGAGGAACCTTCAAATCCTCTTGAATACACTTGTTCTTCAGATTGTTCATAACTTTTACACTTTTTGAGATATTTAACTTAGTTTGGAGCTTGGTAAAGAGGCTTTCTTCAGATTTTAACATGAGTGTGTATTGGGCAGCTCGTTAAGGCTTAAGAGGTTTCTCAATACTCAAATTTCCCCTCCTCGACTCCCCTCCTCGAGACTTTGTGCCGCCCACAGGAGATGCGAGCGGAGGACTGAGGAGGGGAACCGAGGAGAGAGGAGTGGAAGCAGCAGGCGGTTAGAGAAATGAGAACTCCTCTCCTCTGAGCGGTCATTTTAAAGAGACGTCACTCTCACTCCATAATCGTCCAGGAGCGACGTTTGGTCAGTGTCCGTGGCGTGCAGTTGTGACGCTCCTAGGCTCCTTCAGCTTCATAAAGGGACGCAAATAGCTTTCAACTGATTGCAATGTATTCCCATCTGCGGCGGGATTTGACGCTCATGGAAGCACGGCATTCGTTTGTGTCGGCTGCCCTTAAAGGCAATGTGAGCGTCCATTCTCATTGGATAACGGAGAATTGTACACCCGGAAGTAAGTATTCCCCTTACTGTCGATTGATTTTACAGTGATATCTGCACTACTCATCGACTAAAAAACACCAGATTATCCTTGTTAATTACACAACATTGATTGGTTTAAATTGTGTGCAATGCTTTTGTAATTTTCCCCTTCGATTCGGAGAAACAAATATTTTTTCGGAGTAAAGGATGGCAGAAGACACTACACTACCCAGAATCCCCAGCTATCGTTTAGGACTACACCATGCTCTGTTTGACAAACCCCGTGATAGTCCTCAAGCTCTGTGATTGGAGAGTGTGCTCCGAGGGTTACGCCGAGCCTCGAACAGCACTTGAAATGGGATGGAATCACGGCAGACTGTCCAAAATTGGATTTGAACGGGTCCACCGCGTCCCGAGAACTACACATGCTGGCTATTGTGTTTCGCAACATGTTCTCTATCTATGGCACGTCTCTACTGGGAGTTGTAGTTTTAAAAGACGTTTTCGTATTTCCCATAATAAGAAGTTGCCAGTATTAAACTTAAGGGCAGCCGACACAAACGAATGCCGTGCTTCCATGAGCGTCAAATCCCGCCGCAGATGGGAATACATTGCAATCAGTTGAAAGCTATTTGCCTCCCTTTATGAAGCTGAAGGAGCCTAGGAGCGTCACAACTGCACGCCACGGACACTGACCAAACGTCGCTCCTGGACGATTATGGAGTGAGAGTGTGTTGTCCATTAATGATGACAGGAGGCACAGCAGCTCTCTGTCTGATGGACAGATGTGTTCATGATGACTTATATATTTACTTTTAATTCATTCACAGTGCGGTATAATGAGACAATAACAGGCAGATGCGGACATATACACACATATATATTTATATATACTATTTCAGAATCAAACAAGTATGAGAGCACTCTCATAATAACGTAACACAATCAGAGACTGGATATATCCCCCCCCCCCCCCCCACCCCTCTCTCTGGTCGCTGAAATGGGGAATTGAAATTATGGGCCAAAAGTTGTACAAGTATTAAAAGTAAGCATAGGACACCAAACCAACTGAGACCCGTCTGTCCGCCGCATCTATACGCACTGTACAACACACACACCTACACACTGTACCACACACACCTACTGCTCCTAAAGCATAATCAGGCTACAGCCGTTGTGTATTTTAGTATGTGAAGCACTAAATGGTCTTAGAAAAATATCGACTCTTTGTTTGTAGATATCTACTAAAATACAGCATACAATAGGCCTACAGAAAGTAATGTAGGCCTGTTATACTGAGTGATATATATTGTACACACTGCTCTGCTTTCTGCACGGACCTCACAGCTGTTCTCATTGTAAACATCGCGTTGCGATGAAAGCAGTTACTAATATAATATCCAAGGGATGCATGCAGAGCTGTCATTGGCTGAGATAAGTCCGGCCGTGCGTCACGCCTCCGCCGTTCCCGGAAATGCATCCGTGGAGGAGCCGTGGAGGATGCATCAGTGTCTCCTCGGTTAGAGCTCCTCCAGAGAGCCTCCTCGATGCTCGATGCTCGGTCCTCGAAGTGCATTTAGAGAAATTAGATGTCCTTCAACATGGCGCGCTGAAATTCATTTCCGGGTCACTACCGGAGGACCGAGGAGTCGAGGAGGGGAAATTTGAGTATTGAGAAACCTCTTTAGAGTGCTTTGATCTTAAAACAGAGTGGAGGACAGCTTGAAATTCGCCCAACATTTTTTTTTTAAACCTGCCATAATTCCCAAACCCTACACTCCTTGGACATTATTTTTTATGAAAAACGTAGGAAAACCTCTCCTAGGTTGAAAAAAGAACAAACATATTAAACAAAATGCCTCTTGAGGGCATGAAGAGACAAACACTTGTCAAAAAGTCCACCTAGCTCCCAACAGACTCCCATGTTAAATTTGTTCGGAACTTTCTTCAGAACAGAGAGCAGTCATCTTTAGACAAACTGCTCCCATCTTCACATTTTACACATACAACCCAAAAAAACAACATATATCAGTTCATTGGGGTTCCCTGATGCTCACGGTCTGTTAATTTTAGGAGCCATAGTTTTTGAACAGGTGGCAACATTGTCAGATATAATCCTCAATGCATTCTTAATGGGACTCAGTGCTGCAGCTGGTAACCGGAGTTGGGTGTTGGTTATTTTTGTCGGTAACGGAGTAGTGTAACGCGCTACTTTTATAATTCAGTAATCACACTACAGTTACTAACATTGACCCGACACGCGTCACTTAAAATCAGTCATAATCACACTGACAGACAAGAGGGGTTTCCGCCGCAGGTTTATATGTATGCACGGGCGTCGCAGCCATTATATGAGGGTGGGACAAGTCCCCCCCACTTTTTCAAATGATTAGTTTAGACCCCCCCACTTTTACCATGTGGAAAGTCCGTGAATCGGTCTCTCCACTCGCCGCACTTTGTGCGCTGTGTCAGTGCTTCACTATCAAATCCATTCCACTTGCTTATTGAGAGAATGCCCAAATCAATGAAACTCCGTACCATGTTTTCACTGCTACTTTGTACCAAGGCAGATTCTCCCATAGCGCGCGCATGTTCAAGGAGTGTTGTCATAGTTGGACAGCTCAGATCTGTTGTATGAAGCGATACCGGTAGCGGAGGTAAGGCACACACACCAAATGTTCAGGACATTGTTAATACAGCGAAAATCAAAGCTGACGATCTCTTGGTTTGATATGTTTTCTCCCCCAGACAACATGGACATAACACATTTTTTTTCAAAGAAGAGGAAAGTAAGTCATCAGCTGGTAGCAGTTAATCAGTTAACAGTGATGGCGGCGGCGGCAAAAGCGTCTCACTTCTGGAGAGGAGTTTCGTCTTTATGTCATGATAGAGAGATACAAATACTGAATAGTTTAGATGAGAAAAGGCATCGAAATGCCAGGTTACTAGTATTTATCATGTAAACAGGGAACATGAATAACCGATCTCTCTGTGCTCATGTAAACACCATGATGTCCATGTAGAGACACAGTCAGTGTGTTTTACTGGAGCCTCAGTTCGATAAGAGATTATTTTCTGAGTTCTTTAACTTAGGTACTCTCTCTCAAAATGATAATGTGCATTATGTTTTAATTATACTTCTTATCATTCAGAAGCTTTTTTTGTGTGTTTATGTTTTACCGAGTGCTTATAGGCAATTTCCATCCCAGTATTCAGTTAACTATTTATTTTCTGCGCACATTACATAGACTAGCTAATATTCTACCTACTGCTTGGGACTTTGAGTCTTCAAAATGTCCAATGTCACAGACTGGGACTTACTTTAGAGTCAGTTGTATTTACATTCAGTATGACTTGTTATGATTCAATGTGAAAGAGTATACTGCTCAATAAATAATGATCACTTCACCACCTCTCTTGACATCTAGGCGCTTGAGAGTGAGTCAGAGGCAGAACACAGGGACAGTGGAGAGAGGTCCGTTGCTGAGGTGAGTGGTGAAAGGGAAATTACAGTTTAGAGTGAATTGTGATGTGGACTCTCATCCCAGAATGTTAAGGAAATCAGTGCGGATATTGAACAGGAAACATTTCAGTCAAGGGGCATCATATGGCCAATATAGACAGAAGAGCAACATTTAAGTCAATGATACCATTCCTAGGTGAACTTAACATCTGTATGGAGTCAGATCAGTCTCAATATTAATAAATGCTCACAGAAGGATTCACAAATGTATTTTGCGATTTATATATAAATGACTCTCCACAACAATATCTCTCAATGCACTCACAAATATTTATTGTTGTATATAAATGTACAAAAAAATGGGCATTTAAACTGCTTTTTATTAATTAAAAGACGGCTCTGAATTAATAATCAAATATGTTTCCTTTCTTTACTACTGGATGAAATTACAAAATGCACCCATCATTTCCCTCATGCTAGTATAGCCACATAAAACCAATTCAAACCACCTGTTAAAATGCACCAGAATACAGGAAATCTATTTTTTTTCGTGGGGGAGGACCCCCACACCCGCCGTTAAAAATGTCCCCCCCACATTCAGGATGCTTCCTACGCCCATGTATGTATGTAATCTGCGCGATTTGCACGTCCACATCTCCACGTGCAGTGCTGCATAAACATGGCTGAGTCAGCGATAACTTTCGAGGGGTGGAGGTATGCCCATTATTTTGAGTTGGTCCGAAGAATAGACAGGAATGTGACGGTGAGGTGCAAACTGTGTCCAGGCCAGAAGCTGTTATCCACTGCTGGAAACACCACGTGGTCAAACCTCAACACACACCTGCAAAGAACACATGCTAAGGTGAAGCTACCGCACACGCTATTTGTTGTTTGTTGATATCACGTAGTCTGTTCTTCTTCTCTGTCTACCGGTTGTTGCCTGTTTTGAATGACGAATACACACTACCGCCGCCTGCTGGTAAGGAGAGTTATTGCCACTCACGCATGCGCAGTTCGTACGTGCTCGGCGTGTAAAGCGACAAGTAAAGTAACGAGTAAAGTAACAAGTTACTTTGTAGAGAGTAACGAAGTAGTGTAATATATAACTCTTTTTTTTTTTTTTAAGTAATATGTAATATATTACATTTTTTTAGTAACGACCCCATCTCTGCTGGTAACCATGGTGTTGCTGGTCAGATTGAAACCTTTGATCTCTGGGCTCACACAGGTGTTATGATTATTTGTTATGATTAGGTGCTCAGTCAGCACAGAAACAAACACTGACAATTATTTTCTTTCTTTCAATTCTATTCTTTTCTGTCTGATGGAGACTTCATACTGACTTCAACATGTTCCACATATTTTATACATTATTGGTGATGTATGGTTTTAGTCGAAAAGTTTGCAGTCAAAATATTCTGCTGCTTTCCCAAGCCTTTTTACTTTCTTTTCTCTTCTTAATGCACATTCATTCACTATACTTACATTTACATTTAACTCCTTCAGCCTATTTTCAGCTGCAGAACCCATTCAACTATTATTATTCATTATTCAGCTATTTCAGGACATTGAGGCTATACATGTTGTTGTTTATACCTTTTTTAATAATAATAATAGATTTAATTTGTTAGCGCTTTTACAGGTGCTCCAAGACGCTTTACAGATACAGTATAGTGAAGAGAAAAGAAAAGGAAGGAACAACAAATAAATATATAGTTAAAGTTAAAGTGAAATTATACAAAAACAATCACATTAAAAGCCAGATGTGTGACTTTTCCCAACTTTCCGGGAAAGTTGTGTTCCCCGGATCAGCCTCGCAGCTGAGCCCCTGTAGCATCCTGGAGCTAAGAGAGCTAACGGAGATAGCTGCAGAGACCTGTCCATTAAAGTGACCACGCCCTAATTTATGCAAAAACTTTAAAGGTCCCATGTCATGGCCATTTCTACTGATCATGATCCCATTGTTGAGCTCTACTAGAATAGATTTACATTGTTCAATTTTCCAAACTCACATTGGTTTCTCATACAGCATCTCTGTATAGTCTGTGTATTCACTCTCTGTCCTACACGGCTTGTTGGCGCTCCTGCCCCCCCCCCCTCCCTATTTTTTAAACCTTTTCTTTTAACTATTAAGCTTCTTCACGATTTTTCCTACTCTTCCAGTTTAACATTTCACTTTCAAGTTTTCAACAAAGTCATTGCAATGCATTTGAGCTGTAACAATTTCATTCAAATCATTTCACTTTTCTGCATTTCTCCGCTAAGTTCAGCAACACACTTACTTGGTTTTTGTAGCTAAAAGCAGATACCATTCAGCTAATAACATATTCAGCTTTTTCTGCATTTTCAGCTAAATTCAGCCACAAATGTTCACAGTTTACAGCATTCACACGCATTTTCTGCAGGAATAGCATTTTCTAGTTATATTACATATTACATATCATTTAGCTGACACTTTTAAGTGACTTAAAATAAGTGCAAAAACCATAAAGAATCAAACTCCGAACAACAAGGAAAGTGCAGATATATAACTTAAAACAAGATTATACCATAGTAATAATAATAATACATGTTATTTATACAGTGCTTTTGTAAGTGCTGGTGAATCAGTTACAAACACTCGAGTTGCTATTCTGTTCAATGATTCCCTTCAATGCAGGAAGACATCGTATGGAAACTTTGATTCTTTTGAATATGTGGCCCTTCAGCTGAAATGCTCCTCTCGAGGTCTGTTCCTAAATATCTATAGACCACCCAAATACTGTGCAAGCTTTTTTGATGACTTTACTGAACTGCTGTCTATAGTGTGTATTGACTTTGACCGTCTAGTCATTGTTGGTGATTTTAACATCCATGTTGACAACCCCCAGGACAGAGGGGCTAAAGAACTGTTTTGTGTTCTTGATAGCTATGGACTGACTCAGCATGTGACGGAGCCCACGCACAATAAGGGGCACACTCTGGACTTAATTATCTCAAAGGGTCTGAATATCTCTAAGGTTGTGGTGACTGATGTTGCACTCTCTGATCATTCCTGTGTTTTCTTTGAGAGCTCTATTTTTGTTCACAAAAATGTTCAAGAAGAGGTAACCACAAAGCGATATTTAACTGAAAATACTAGGGAAATGTTTACTCAGAATTTCTCTTCCACACTTGCCCCTGCTAACATCTCAGTAAATGATCCATGTATTTTTTCTTTTAATGTTTATTTTATTAGCTTTTCTTTTTAATGACTGATTTTAAATGCCCTTTTCTTAATGTCTTTCATTTTTTGTAAAGCACTTTGAATTGCCTTGTGTTGAAAGGTGCTATATAAATAAACTTGCCTTGCCTTTCCTTGCCTTGCCTTGCCTGCCTTGCCTTGCCTTGCCTTGCCTTGCCTTGCCTTGCCTTGCCTTGCCTTGCCTTGCCTTGCCTTGCCTTGCCTTGCCTTGCCTTGCCTTGCCTTGCCTTGCCTTGCCTTGCCTTGCCTTGCCTTGCCTTGCCTTGCCTTGCCTTGCCTTGCCTTGCCTTGCCTTGCCTTGCCTTGCCTTGCCTTGCCTTGCCTTGCCTTGCCTTGCCTTGCCTTGGCCTTGCCTTGCCTTGCCTTGCCTTGCCTTGCCTTGCCTTGCCTTGCCTTGCCTTGCCTTGCCTTGCCTTATGCCTTGCCTTGCCTTTGCCTTGCCTTGCCTTGCCTTGCCTTGCCTTGCCTTGCCTTGCCTTGCCTTGCCTTGCCTTGCCTTGCCTTGCCTTGCCTTGCCTTGCCTTGCCTTGCCTTACAAGGCCTAAATTAACTCAAGTGCTTAGTTTTTTTTAGTTTTTAGTTTACCTTAACCCTTGTATGGTGTTCGGGTCTGTGGGACCCGCTTTCATTATTTAGCTAAAGAAAAATGATATGATAAATTATTTTTTCAAACTCACACTCAATGGCCTTGGCTCATTTTCTGTGAAGAGCATATATCAGAACCAAAATCATTTGCAAGGCCCTCTGAGCAGAGAATCTTTTGGCCATCTTGATCAGTTGTGAGGACCCAATCTGGTGAAGCTTTATTTATTGTGTCCCGCCCATAGGTCCCGAACACCCTGTATGTAATGTAAATGTGTAGGGGGGGGGGGGGTGGTCATTGAAAATGTGTTCTGATATATGTTCTTCACAGAAAATGAGCCAAGGCCATTGAGTGTGAGTTTGAAAAAATAATTTATCATATCATTTTTCTTTAGCTAAATGAGCACTTTGAATTGTCGCGTGCTGAAAGGTGCTATATAAATAAACTGGCCTTGCCTAAATAATGAAAACTGGTCCCACAGACCCGAATACCATACAAGGGTTAAAGTGTTGTTACAGGTTTAGTAGTGAGATGAATGCAAATTTAGTATGTATTGAATAACTTTAAAGCTAAATAAACAGTGTTTTGGACACTTGTTGGCAACATAAATAAGCTTTGAAAAACAGCAACATATTATTTTCTTTACTGTATGTTGATAAGTAAATAAATATGTACTTTATTTATCCCAAATTGTGAAAATCGTTTTGTCTCAGCAGCAGAATCGCACATGAGTAAAACAACAAAAATAAAACGGTAAATAAACATATCAACAGTAGAAAGATATCTAGATTATCTAGAATAAACAAGATAACATATACAGAATAAGTTAGAATACACACAAATACTACACAAAATATACAAATATATATACTAAACAAAACTATAAAGTAAATGTTGATATTAAAGGTGGGGTAGGTAAGTTTCAGAAACCGGCTCGAGATACACTTTTTGTTATATTCCATGGAATGCTCTTAACATCCCGATAGCAATGAATATCTTAAATGCTTTGACAAAAAATCCATTAAAAAATGTCCTCTATAGAAGCCGTAATACTGTAAAAAGTACAACCAATCCGTTTAGCCGGCCCGGCTAAACGGATTGGATGGCATACCTGCTGTCAGCCTTCCATCGGGGCACAAACTTATCTCGTCGCCCTCATTGGTCATGTGTGCGTTCGTGTGTGTTGGAGGAGGGGCTCTGTAAGGAAGTGGCAGATTTTCTCCGGTTGTGTATTTTCAAATTCTAGCGATCTCGAGCCGGTTTCTCAAACTTACCTACCCACCTTTAAGAATAAGACCGAGCTAAAAGGGAAGAACATATTTGCCATAAATTCAAAAGTTAATTGGATAAACACCTATCTGTTACACTTCACACATTTGAGCTTCTAACAAAAAACATTCCCATACAACAGAACTTCGATGTCAATTTTGTTTTGAGGGAAACCTTCTTTTATCTCGGATCATGTGTTTGATGTTCATATCCAAAGCTCGATATGTTTTCAGTTAATCAATTCCCATGCTAAAGCCATTCAGCTGACACAGAAGCATATAAAAGCTTATTTGTGTCACTAAATGTTAAAAATTCACACTCATTATTAAGGATGTCGACTCTTTCAAAGTATTCCTTAAGATGATTTTCTTTTGCCTAATTTTGTCCATTTGACCAATATGCATCTCTCTGTTCAACATCATCTGTCAACCTTTAACCCTCCTATTGTCTTCGTTTTCCCCCCTTACTTTGGTGTTCGCGGTCCTGTTTTAACTGCTATTACATTAACACAAAAACCATTAATCATCACCAAATGTCATTTAACACCCTTTCAAACTGTACATATTGTATCAGACTACTGGTATACGTGAACAACTGCAAGTAAATATACAATGAATAGACACTGACATGTATTGCGTGGCACAATAAGGGGGGGAACACATCTAGTGTGTGGTGGTGTGTGTGTTGCCAGGGTGTGTGTGTGTGCCAGGTGTGTGTGCCAGGTGTGTGTGTGTGTGTGCCAGGTGTGTGTGCCAGGTGTGTGTGCCAGGTGTGTGTGTGTGTGTGTGTGTGTGTGTGTGTGTGCCAGGTGTGATTCACATGGGGGGATTGGGCACATAAGGGGGGGGGGGAACACATCTAGAGTATGTGTGTGTGTGGGTGTTTGTGTGTAAGTTGACTAAATCATCCAAAAATCAATGAAAGTGGTGATCAGCAATTGTATACGTTCAAATGTCTACTGTGAAGGATATCATGAAGCCTTAATGCAATCGAATGTAAAACAAAAAAGTTATGATTGATGAAAGCAGTAAATCGGTCAGATTTGACCCGAAGACAACAGGAGGGTTAAAGCAAGATCATACCATTTTACCAATATGCATCTCTCTGTCCAACATCATCTGTCCACATTTAACATCGTAAACAAATGAGTTCAATTATAACTACAAGAGTCAGATCCATTTTAATTCAAAGTCAACATTATGCTGGCTTTCCTTCTTACTCTGAGCCCATGTCATGATGTGTTGCATTTATTACTCATGACAGAAATGATGTCAGTAGCATACATGATTTAATGCACGTTTATTGTCTTATAATCATGACACAGGCTTTTCCTTTCAATCTGCGTAACCATTTCTCCTTGCTCTATTTGTGTAACACATGGAAATGATGAGGAATCTCCTATTAAAGAGCAGCTGTAATTTACAGTATGTCACAATCACACACTTTCCATGTGTGGGTTTCAATGGGAAAGGCCGCTGAGAATTAAGAAGAAACTCGTCATTTCCTCCCAGATCTGGAACCAATTCAGGACAATTTTACCCAGCAGCCATTGGTGTGTTTGTGTGCACTCTCACATTAAAGAGGCCCTATTATGCTTTTGGGGTTTCCTCTTTCCTGTATTGTGTTGTATTTGGTTTGTGTGCATGTAAATGGTCTGCAAAGGCTCAAATCTCTGTGTTCCCTCCAGAGGAAGTTTCTCTATTGGTCTCCTATGTTTACTGGAGTGCCTCAGTCTGTAGGGACTTGGTCTTGGAACCGAAGGGTCGCCGGTCCACATCCCGATCGGTAGATGGAGTGAGCTGGTAGCTGGAGAGGTGCCAGTTCACCTCCAAGGCCACTGCCGAGGTGCCCTTGAGCAAGGCACCTAACCTCGAAACTACTCCCTTGGCAACGGGTACCTGGCAGCCTCATCTGCTATGCCACACTATCCTATCTGCAGTGTAGTGATGTGTGTGTGTGTGTGTGTGCTGTGTGTGTGTGTGTGTGTGTGTGTGTGTGGTGTGTGTGTGTGTGTGGTGTGTGTGTGGTGTGTGTGTGTGTGTGTGTGTGTGTGTGTGTGTGGTGTGTGTGTGTGTGTGTGTGTGTGTGTGTGTGTGTGTGCGTGTGTGTGTGTGTGTGTGTGTGTGGTGTGTGTGTGTGTGTGTGTGTCTCCGTATCCTCCCCTGTGTGTGTAATGTGTGTAAACACAACAGAGTGGGGAAAGAAATGTCCCTGTAAGGGATTAATAAAGTGTATCTTCTTCTGGAACATAGTGACATCCTCATGTAACCCTCGTGCTTCTATTGGCTAGCGCTCCAACACATTGTTTGTGATAGGCTAAAGGGCGGGACATCTCTAAGCAGTTGACCAATCACAACAGAGCCGGCCAGCTAACCAATCAGAGCAGACTGGGCTGTGGTTTCAGACAGAGGGTGAAAAGAGGTGCTGCAGCCCAGACAGTATGATAAAAATAAAGAGCTTTTTGAACATTAAAGCATGGAGACATGTCACAGCAGAGACACTAAATGCTCTTTCATATAACTTACTCATAAAAACAGGATAATATAATAATATAATGCTGTTAAAAGAGTGCTTTTAATGTTGATACTTGAAGTATATTTAGCTGATATATGAATCTTTGTTTTAGTGACCATTTTACAATGGTTTTCTGAAAGATGTTGCTCTCTTCTTTTAATATAAATTACACCCCTGTGTAATCTGTAAAAGATCTAAATGTTTTCCCCACATCTGCTTAAAACCAGAGATTATCTATCAGGCTCGTCTTCATTTACTAACCCCACATTCTAGGTTGATCTTTATTTGAATCTTAACTAAACATCTGTAAGGTTTTAAGGATGCTTCCTGCGCGGTTGCAACATTATGGTGGTGATAAAATCTGTCCACATCCAGATGTTAAATTACTAAAAAACCTCTTCTGTGGTAATTCCCGCTGGAGGCTTTAAGACCTGATGACACACAGTGAATCAGAAGCAGAAAACAACACCAGAGTAAACAATAAGAATAAACTCTGACTTTCGATAAACACACAAAACAGCCGAGGCACTGTAACCTCTAATATGGACAGTTTGGAAGAAGAGGTAGAAAACGGTCCCATTGATTTGATCAGGATTTAAAAAACGACATTGTGTTGTCTGAATCCACGCTGAGATAATTGATTTCTTTCAGACGTTGGATAACTTTGATGATATGTAAACTAATATTTATGTGTCCCTTTGGATTATGAGTGTGTCAACATTTCATTCCTTTCTCAATCATGCCTGCTAGTGGCCGAAAATCAAAGTTAATGTTACTTAAAGGGGACCTATCATGCAAAATGCACTTTGTGATGTCTTTTATACAGTCGGTGCGTCGGGGAACTCACGCAGCGTCAGAAAATAAAACCCTTTCTCTTTTCCTCCGTACCCAAATCTTTTTAAAACGGGGGTACAACGAGCGGATACAGATTTGCTGCCGATATGACGTCAAATCGGCGGCGGACCCACAGAGAGTTGCTATCAGAAATAATGCCTGACGTGTTTTGGACATAATCTCGTCTTTGTTTACATTAGCAAGCCTCGCTAACACTCAGAGCTAACCTGTACTGGAGAGCATGTGTGTTACAGCCGCTGCTACCTTGTGCCTTTAACGTTGTGTGTATGCAAATGAGCTGTGCCTTCCGATGCTGTGAGTGGCCGTCCCGACCTCGCAACATTCGCGGGGATTGGACAGACGTCACTCAAGCCCTGCCCGCTGCTGTCACGTCATCCGGGGGAGGAGGATAAAGGCTGGGCACGAACATCCGTCTGGAGGCCCTGTATTTTGTGACAGATGCCTCAACCCTCTACTTGTGACAAAGCCCTCATCCTGTGATTCTGTTAGACTGCGTAGCAGTGTATTCTGTAGGGTTCTGTGCGATCTCACTGGTTAGCAGTGTGTCGTGGTATTCTGTGTTTAGAGTAGGGTTTGTGTGTGTGTGTTGCGTAGATCCAGGTTGCTTAGCTCCTGTAGACCCGCATTTAGATTAGTGACATTGTGAAACAGCTTAGACCCAGGTTAGCTTAGCGCCTGTAGATCAGCATTTGTGAAACTACTGCTTAGACCCCGGTGATTAGCACCGGTTGATCAGCAACAGCTGTGTATCCACACAGTCTCCTTTTGTTTAGTGTTTTGTTCCACTTTAGAAGTGAGGTACGTTCTTTCTCGTGTAGCCTACTGTGCTACTCTCTTTTGGAGTCCTGTGTTGTTAACCCGTAACAGTTTGGTCCGTTGTTGGTCCAGGTTGTTCGTGTGTTTATCATTGTTTTGTTCAGTTGCCGTCATAAATAAACCCACCGGTAACCAATACCCAGTACTCGAGTTGAAGGGGGATGAGGGGGGATGGCATCCCCCCTGAAATAAAAACGGTCAAAAATCATCCCCCTTCTAAAACTGCCATCCCCCCTTTTCATCCCTTATGTCATTTTATCCAATGAACTTGGCACTGGTATTACTGCTATTTCAACATTAATTTTGCGCATATTGAGTAAAATACTGGTGGGCGAGGGAGCACGCACACATGCAATGACATTTTTACGAAGTCACTGACGCTATGCTATGCGAGTGCCCTAGAGGGCGCCAGAGCGCCGTGATGCGCCTGTTTGTTTGATTGATGCCAGAAGCTGCATAGCAGCACTAGCGCAGGTTAACGGTCATCACAATGGCCAAGCGCCAGGAGGGACAACGCGATCTGAGGGACTTTCTATTTAAAAGACTAGGAAATAACATTTCAGGTAAGTCGAGAGTCAGTAATCTTAGTCATTATTACTTTAGTCACCAAAGGTGGAATCTATGGACATAAGCAGCAATAACAACTTAGTTTAGCTACGTTTTTCTCTCTGTGTAGCTAGCTAGCTAGCTAAAAGATGAGGACTTGAACTTCATTAGCTAACTAGGCTAGCATTAACGTCAGCTAATCATGTTAAAAGAGGAACCACGACAAGGGACACTGACATAACGTCAACATAGGCCGAGTTGGGAGTGAGAATTCAGAAGCTAACAGAATTGAAGGTTTGATAACTATTAATTATAAGATAATTAACTCTTTCCCAGTGCATTTTTGGGCATTTCTATTAATCTCTGGAGACTCACAGAATATTTTGTTATATGAATATTTAAATAGTGATATTAAAAGGAAGGTGAGAAACTCATTTTTCAGCCCCAAAACTGTTATTAGCCTATTATATCCAAACTTGAATGTTGGGCATTTTAATGAAAATATGTAGTTTTCTTAAAAATCAACTAGAAGAGTAATGTCACCTGCTTGCATAGAAGTCTGCTCAGTCATTGTATCAAAAACCATAATGACCTTGTTTTTCCATGGCCAGCGGAAGCAGGACATGACACAGCATGAGCGAAGAGCTAGAGGAGGGAACAGGTTTGATCATTCTTAATTCTACATGTTGGGTTAAGACACTGTTATTTTTCAATTGGCCTAATACAGCTCATTATGTCAGTGGACAAGAGGCACATTAGTTTTATTATCGTTTTGTTTTTGTAGTGGAAAGAAAAAGAGAGGAGGAAGCAGCAGCAGGGCGAGATAGTGCTGAAGAAGATAGTGCAGAAGAAAACAAGCATCCCAGATTCTGACGGCCCAAGTTACCAGAGAGAGCAATAATGATCAAGACATCCCTGAATGCTGGACATCTAACATGTTTAGAGAGAAAACTAAGCAATACCCATGGCTAATATGCCAAAACAAAAAACTTGGTTGTCTAACTTGCCAGAAGATAAAAGCAGTTGGGCCAAGCTGGTGGGAGCCAGGTGCATATTGCTGACGAGTGGGCTAAAGTTAAAGTGACAGCCTATGGTGCAACGAGAGCAGCAGCTGCAGTCTCTTCGGAAGAAGATACACAAGCATAGAATGTCAGACTTTCATCAAGCAGCTGAGAAAACCATGGAAACGGCAAAAGAAAGAATAATGGAAACGTTGACTTCAGATATGCAGAGGGATCACTTCTTAACTACTGATCGAGTATTTCGCTCAGTTTACAAGATTGTGAAATCCGCAAGGCCTTTCACAATCTATCTACCAACTGATATTGATCTGCAAGTCATGAATGGAGTTGACATGGGAAGAACTTTACATTCAGACTATTCCTGTGTAACAATCAGCCGACACATAGGAAGTGAAATGAGAAAGAGAGTAGTCGGAAAGGTCCTTCAAAGTGGAACAACATGTTCTGTTCTGATAGATGAATCTACAACTGACAGTAACAAATCAGTTTTGATCATTTATATTAGAGCAAGCCTGGGATGAGTGAAGAGCCACTAACATTCTTCTTGGATCTAGTTGAGCTTTCTGCTACCCAATCAAGCTCTGATGAATAACCTGTCACACCATGGCTTCTCTGAAGCTATTATGAAGGAGCGCTTTGTTTGCTTTGCTTCCGACGGAGCGTCCGTCGTGCTTGGAAGTAAATCAGGTGTTGCAACCAAACTTGTTGAAAAGTTTCCCAACGTGATGGTGTGGCACTGCATGAACCATCGTCTTGAGTTGAGTGTTGGAGATGCTGTTGAGGAAATTGCAGGGATGAATGATTTCCAGTTTTTCTTTGACAAAATATACAGTCTCTATCATGCATCCGCCAAAAACCACCACGAGCTCACTGAATGTTGTGAGGACCTTGCATTACAGTGTCTGAACATAGGGAGAATTCTCAGCACTAGATGGGTGGCATCCAGTTATAGGACCATTAAAGCTGTATGGCAACAGTACCCAGCGCTCCACAAGCACTTTTCTGATGCCTCAGTTGATCCTAAAAGAAGATCAACAGAGAGATGCATGTTCAGTGGTTTAGCAAATCGCCTCTCTAATGCAACCTTTGTCCATAATCTTGGAGTCATGTATGATGCTTTAGAAGAACTGTCTGAATTCTCGCTCTCCCTTCAAGACAGAAAGATGACACTCCCCAAGGCCGAAGCAAGTCTCAGTCGGCAGATCCGCGTGTTAAAGTCAATGGCAGAGCAACCTGGACCAAGGGCAGAGGAGACTCAGACAGCAGGGGATTTGAAGCTATTCAAAGGAGTGCCACTGACAAATAATTCAAGGTACAGCAGAGAAATAAACCACCAACGTTGTTTTCATGCCTTGGCTGCTAGTATTGAGACGAGAATGGGTTGCCTGCCTGGTAAACAGAGAAGCAAGGAAGAATACCAGAGCTTTCTTAACAACGTCAAAGTGCTGCAGCCGTCTAGCTGGCCAGATGCGTGTGGAGTTCGTTATGCTGAAAAGGAAATACAGCAACTCTGCACCTTTTTCAAGCTTGATAATGGCAGACAAATTCAGAGAGGGATGAGGGAATATATTGACATGGTCAGACTCAAAACTGTTGATGAAATGATACCACCAGCACCAGAAGAGCTGAAACCCCTCCTTCAAGCAGTGAACACTCTGGTCATCTCCACAGCTGAGTGTGAACGTGGGTTTAGTCAGATGAACATTTTAACCACAACTAGAAGCTCCCTAGAGGTAAAAAGCATGTCAGCCTTGCATCAAGTGTGTTGGCCCTCCACTGAACAAATTCAGACCAGATGTATATGTCAATACTTGGCTTCAAAGCCATTGCTTAGCTAACAATCCGAAAGCAAGAGCCAGAAAAATTGAGACCAAAAAGCATGATTATGAAAATCTTTGGAAACTTCCATGAGATGGGGGAGAGTGGAGTAGGCAGCCATTGACAACATTGGTCCTATTTTGTATTATCCTATCACTCAATGCCCTGTTAAAAAAGTAACATTGGGAATGTTGACATAAAAGATTTGTATTTGAACTTCAATAAAATGATGACGGATCCATATTTTTCTAATTTTCTTCCTCAATTTTTTCATGAAGTGTTTAATTTACATAATGATTTAATTAATCACGATACAAAATTAACCCTTTAGATACCAGTTTTGATCGTATACCAGTAACTGCTTTTTTGAAAAAATACACTAATTCAATATTCTAAAAACAAATGTGACTTTATTATTAGTATCATCAGCTGATCCATCTGAATAATAAATGAGAAGATTGATTTTGGTGCATTTTAACTTTTTATATAATGTCAGATTGAACAAAAAGGTACGTTGAGACTGTTAACCTACAAGATTTGTACCATAGACTTCCATTATAACCACATTTTTTATCCCCTCCCCCCCTTTAAATTAAAGTGAAATAAGTTTGTTTGCACTAATTGTCCTCTGCATTTGACCCTAAATGTTAGTGGTGCCCATGGCAGCCCGGGGACCGACTCCAATTCTGAGGTGCCTTGGTCAGAGCAATGGCAAGAGTATCTGAACATCCAATAACATGCATTTGTTTTAGGAGTATAATAATTATCTTTATGCCTGTTTGGTCCTCCCACCCTCTGCGGGTTATCAGGCCACAAATTAAATGTCCCCATATGATCAAATCCACCATCCCCCCTGATTATTTTACAACTTGAGTACTGCCAATAACCAATTACAAACTGTCGTGTCGTTTCCCTTTTTTACCCCTAGCAAGAGAGGGGACGTAACAATGTGTGGTTTTGTAAAAAAGCAGGAAATAAAAAAAATGGAACTCACCTTGTGAAAAACCTGCAAGAGAAAAAGCATTTGAGCTCCAGACGTTTCAGAGATAATCCTTGATGTGGTTTAAACAGGATGGCGTTTTATCACAGCAGAATTTACTTTATCTCCGGTATCATTACTGATCAGGCATTAGCTCCGCCTCCTCTTGGTTTGTTCCTGTTTCAAAGCTAAGGACCAAAATCCGTGTTTTCTCTAACAGGGCTGCAAAAGAGGGGTTTGAGCAATATGAGGCATGGCTACAAGGGGGGATCTGTTTGGTATTTGAAGCTAAAAACTTCACAGACATGTTTTGCATAGGTATGGCCCTACAATATATGTTTCATATATAGCATGATAGGTCCACTTTAAAATGAGAGAATACAATCTAATAATGCCATATATGTATCATAATATATATCATAATATATATCATAATATATCACATGGCCTTATAGATACTGATAATACTTTTACTAAAGTGAGATTAGGACATGTCAGTGGTGATGTCAGTAGTGTCAGTGGTGGGGGGGTTTGTTTTTGTTTGTTTTTAAATAATTGTAATCGAGTGGGGATGTAATATTATTTAATGACGCACCATTTTCATCAACTTTGTTAAGATAAGATAAGAAGTACTTTATTGATCCCAATTTGGGAAATGTATGTGTTGCAGCAGCATAAAAAGACAAGGCATTGTACATTACAAATTAAAAGACTAAAATAAACAAGAAAGTAGAAAATATACATGTTGAATTAAAAATGTACAGTAACAAAATATAAAGCAAGTTATTATATATATATATATATATATATATATATAAATATTGATGTTCTTTAATGTCTTTTTTGTATAATATATATTAAAAAAATGATGTGTACATTTTTCGGTGTTATCTAATTTAATTATTTTTGAGCAAGAGAATTTTGGTGTCATGTTGAAATCTGGAATGTCAGTACTACTCAGTCAGTAAAAACAAAAACTACCTTTATTTGTTATAGAGTATTTTCCTCCTGATGTACATTAGTGGTCATTTTACTTTAGTGGAGGATCTGAGTTCTTCCTCCCCCTCATGGTTTATTGTAAGTGACCAATGGTTGTCGGTAACCTGCAGTAGCTGTGAGTGTGTGTGTGTGTGTGTTGTGTGTGTGTGTGTGTGTGTGTGTGTGTGTGTGTTTGTCTCTGTGGGGGGGGCAGCAGCAGTAGCAGCAGTATAAAGGCAGCAGCAGAGAGGCAGAGCTCGGACACATCTGGAGGAACAGCGGCTCTCAGACAGGATGAACTGCTTCTCTCTGCTCTGCTCGCTGGGCTTTCTGCTCAAAGAGGCGCAGGCATGGGGCTTCAAGAACGGAATATTTCATAACTCCATCTGGCTGGGTAAATCTCTCTTTTTTAAGTTGTTGTAATTGTACATTTAGATAGAAAGAAAAAGTTGGTTAAGCTGTTTCACTTTGTTATGAATCACTCAGATCTTGTACTAAAGTGAAAGTAGAAGTAGCAGAGTGTAGGAATACTCTGTCAGTCCTGCATTCATAATGTTACTCGAGTAAAGGTAGAAAAGTATTATCATCAAAATATAGTTGAAGTAGCGACAGTAAAAGTAGTCGTTGTGCAGATTGGTCCATTTCAGAATAATATATCTGATATGTTTTATAATTATTGATCATTAAAGTGTTCTCAAAGCTGGAGAAGGAATTATTATTATTATAGTAATCAGTATAGTAGCCTAATAATTGTGATGAAGGTAAAACCCAAATGAACAAATAACGACCAATTATATAATAGGTGCCATAACTCGAGTGGATTACTAGGCGATTGCCTTCTTGTTCTGCATCAAAATCTGTTTAATCTGTAGTTTATTTAAATGTTCATTCTTCAATTTCAACTTTATTAACCAGTGTTGCTTTCATCACGTTTTTTTATCCATATTTTTGATTAAGCCAGCTTTTGTTTTAATGCAAAGTGACGTATTTCATTTCCTTCACATGTAATCTTCTACACTAGGCCTACTTTACATGGGATTGTTTTCAGTTTTTGCAAGCACAGCAATAAATCCCCTCACATAAAGGCACATTGTGAGGACTAACAAGGAATAATAATGAAGGCAACACAGCAGCTCTGCCAAACTGCATGTTTATGGGCTGCAGGAGCCCAGTAAACACGGGGAGTGACTTCATCTCAGGACTTTCCAAATGTAAACACATCTGAGTGAAAAGATAGCTCAACACATTTCAACTCTAGGAATACTGTAATGGCTTTACCTTTTTACAGTAAGCTTTAAAGGAGTGTTTCCTCGTGTGCATTACTCTCCAAACACCTGTAACTCGTTTTTTATAAACCCCAAATGGTTTTCTTTATGTGGGGAGAGGTGTTTCATATTGGCTAAACAAAGCTGAATCACAAGCACAGCGTTTCTCTCATGTCTACAACATGTTTTTGGGGGAGGTTCTCCATGTTTTCTAAAAAGTATTGTCAACAAGTATTGTAACAAGTATTGTAACACACCTAATGGGTTTAAGAGGCAGTGTTTCCTGTAGCAGACTGTAGTAACCCAGGTTTACCAGATCAAAACATCCACTTGAGACTCATTTCTGAGAGCTTTGTGCCCAGTTCTGCCGTCATGCATGAGTGCAACTAGAACAGGATCAGAGCTCCCACTGATAAGACCACAGAGCAAATTACACATTGAATGGTGAACTTTCAAAACGTAGAACAATCTGGAAGCCTCTCTCTTTAATCTTGTATATATTTGGCTTAGCTTAACCTTCACCTTTTTACTACACATTGTCACCTATTAGGCTGTACTGTTGTGTGTTTTGCAAATCAAACACGTATCCAGCTGAAGCTATGGAAGAAGATATTTTACATGATTAAAAGAATGTCATTGTAAAAATACTTAATTACAGGTAAAAGTCTTTCATTCAAAACCCTACTCGCGTTACAAGTGTTATGTTCAACATTTACTTAAAGTAGAATCTGTAAACTTGGTTATTGAGTAGCAAAATGTTCCCTTTCTGTGTGTTATTAGTATGACACACGTGTCAAACTCAAGGCCCGGGGGCCAAATCAGGCCCGTGGTGGATTTAATTTCGGCCCGCAGGATAATGTTTAATTACTATTAGATCTGGCCCGCCGGTATATTGCACGCACCTTCACTCCATCCTGAGGGTCTCCTCAGCTCAGAGCCTGAGCCCAAACATTGATGACCTTGCACCCAAGATGAGATGCCAAGTATCTGAGCTAGCATCACAGAGCAGCACACTGAGTTTAATGGATGCTTCCTTCTGCACTCTCTCTCTCAGGACAACAGGGAATGTTTGGTTTCTCTTTGAGGGAAATAGTTTTGTTGAAGCTGTTGTTGGCCTGTGGGAAAATGTACTCATAAGAAATGACTCTGGAAAAGCTGCAGATAGAGCCGTAAGAAATGAATGCAACTGATTATTTAATGTTTAATGTTGTTTTTATAGGCAATAATTTAAGCTTTGTTAGTTCCAGGTTTAATATGTGCAATAAGTTCATTTCAATAAGTTCTGCGATAAACATTGAACCAGTCCGGCCCTCGACTAGTACCCATTTTTTATTTTGGCCCACTGTGTATTTGAGTTTGACACCCCTGGTATATGTGATGTATTTGGATTATCCTGTTGCATCAATGTTCATGCAGAAATGTATTGTGGAAGATGTTTAAGGTTTTGCTCATTTGAACTCCTTGATAAACTGTTGGCTAGTTAAATCTTCAGCAATGCATCATATTCTATAAGAGCAACTCCAAAAAGTCAACTTCTCATGAGTTTCTCCGAAAAACAGCTTGTTTTCAGTTTAGTGACGAAGCATCTTCCCGCTGATCCAAGAGGCTTTTTAAAGACTGTATTTATGTTGAGAAGGAGGAGTATTTCTAAACACATAAAGAAACACTTCATCCTTTCATCCAACACATCTGGAGGAAGGGAATGAAAACTGTAATCTGACAAATAACAAATGTAGTGGAAAAGAGGAACACTATTTACTTCTAAGATGTAGTAGAAACATAAAGTTGTATATAATGGAAATACTCAAATAAAGAAAACTAAAATGTGTACAAATGGAGCCCTTTGTATTCAGTTTGAGGTTTTCCCTTTCCTGTAGTGTGTGTTATAGGTTTGTGTGCATGTAAATGGTCTGCAAAGGTTAAAACCCCTGTGAAACACCTCCATTGGACTCCTTTGTTTACTTCAGAAACGTAGTGACATCACTATGTAACACTCGCGCTTGTATTGGCTAACGCTCCAACACATTGTACATGATAGGGTAAGGAGCGGGACATCTCTAAGTGAGCCGGCCAGCTAATCAGAGCAGACTGGGCTCTGGTTTCAGACAGAGGGTGAAAAGAGGTGCTGCAGCACAGGCAGTATGAGAGAAATAAAGAGCTTTTTTGAACATTAAAGCATGGAGACATGTAGAGACACTACATACTGATATACACCTGAACATCAGCAGGAGAGGACTCTTTAAAGTAGAGACACTACATACTGATATACACCTGAACATCAGCAGGAGAGGACTCTTTAAAGTAGAGACACTACATACTGATATACACCTGAACATCAGCAGGAGAGGACTCTTTAAAGTAGAGACACTACATACTGATATACACCTGAACATCAGCAGGAGAGGACTCTTTAAAGTAGAGACACTACATACTGATATACACCTGAACATCAGCAGGAGAGGACTCTTTAAAGTAGAGACACTACATACTGTTATACACCTGAACATCAGCAGGAGAGGACTCTTTAAAGTAGAGACACTACATACTGATATACACCTGAACATCAGCAGGAGAGGACTCTTTAAAGTAGAGACACTACATACTGATATACACCTGAACATCAGCAGGAGAGGACTCTTTAAAGTAGAGACACTACATACTGATATACACCTGAACATCAGCAGGAGAGGACTCTTTAAAGTAGAGACACTACATACTGATATACACCTGAACATCAGCAAGAGAGGACTCTTTAAAGTAGAGACACTACATACTGATATACACCTGAACATCAGCAGGAGAGGACTCTTTAAAGTAGAGACACTACATACTGATATACACCTGAACATCAGCAGGAGAGGACTCTTTAAAGTAGAGACACTACATACTGATATACACCTGAACATCAGCAGGAGAGGACTCTTTAAAGTAGAGACACTACATACTGATATACACCTGAACATCAGCAGGAGAGGACTCTTTAAAGTAGAGACACTACATACGGATATACACCTGAACATCAGCAGGAGAGGACTCTTTAAAGTAGAGACACTACATACTGATATACACCTGAACATCAGCAGGAGAGGACTCTTTAAAGTAGAGACACTACATACTGATATACACCTGAACATCAGCAGGAGAGGACTCTTTAAAGTAGAGACACTACATACTGATATACACCTGAACATCAGCAGGAGAGGACTCTTTAAAGTAGAGACACTACATACTGATATACACCTGAACATCAGCAGGAGAGGACTCTTTAAAGTAGAGACACTACATACTGATATACACCTGAACATCAGCAGGAGAGGACTCTTTAAAATAGAGACACTACATACTGATATACACCTGAACATCAGCAGGAGAGGACTCTTTAAAGTAGAGACACTACATACTGTTATACACCTGAACATCAGCAGGAGAGGACTCTTTAAAGTAGAGACACTACATACTGATATACACCTGAACATCAGCAGGAGAGGACTCTTTCAAGTAGAGACACTACAAACTGATATACACCTGAACATCAGCAGGAGAGGACTCTTTAAAGTAGAGACACTACATACTGATATACACCTGAACATCAGCAGGAGAGGACTCTTTAAAGTAGAGACACTACATACTGATATACATCTGAACATCAGCAGGAGAGGACTCTTTAAAGTAGAGACACTACATACTGATATACACCTGAACATCAGCAGGAGAGGACTCTTTAAAGTAGAGACACTACATACTGATATACACCTGAACATCAGCAGGAGAGGACTCTTTAAAGTAGAGACACTACATACTGATATACACCTGAACATCAGCAGGAGAGGACTCTTTAAAGTAGAGACACTACAAACTGATATAAACCTGAACATCAGCAGGAGAGGACTCTTTAAAGTAGAGACACTACATACTGATATACACCTGAACATCAGCAGGAGAGGACTCTTTAAAGTAGAGACACTACATACTGATATACACCTGAACATCAGCAGGAGAGGACTCTTTAAAGTAGAGACACTACATACTGATATACACCTGAACATCAGCAGGAGAGGACTCTTTAAAGTAGAGACACTACAAACTGATATACACCTGAACATCAGCAGGAGAGGACTCTTTAAAGTAGAGACACTACATACTGATATACACCTGAACATCAGCAGGAGAGGACTCTTTAAAGTAGAGACACTACATACTGATATACACCTGAACATCAGCAGGAGAGGACTCTTTAAAGTAGAGACACTACATACTGATATACACCTGAACATCAGCAGGAGAGGACTCTTTAAAGTAGAGACACTACATACTGATATACACCTGAACATCAGCAGGAGAGGACTCTTTAAAGTAGAGACACTACATACTGATATACACCTGAACATCAGCAGGAGAGGACTCTTTAAAGTAGAGACACTACATACTGATATACACCTGAACATCAGCAGGAGAGGACTCTTTAAAGTAGAGACACTACATACTGATATACACCTGAACATCAGCAGGAGAGGACTCTTTAAAGTAGAGACACTACATACTGATATACACCTGAACATCAGCAGGAGAGGACTCTTTAAAGTAGAGACACTACATACTGATATACACCTGAACATCAGCAGGAGAGGACTCTTTAAAGTAGAGACACTACACACTGATATGAACCTGGAAATTAGCATAAAAGGTCCCCTTTAAGTACGTAAGTAGTTACTTTTCCCCTCTGCAGATCACTGTGGTTTCTGCAAACAGTCCTTCCTCAGATGGAGGTAACAACTTTTGGATCTCTCTCTCTCTCTCTCTCTCTCTCTCTCTCTCTCTCTCTCTCTCTCTCTCTCTCTCTCTAACAGAACAAGCAGCTGGAGTTTACCACCGGGAATCACGCAAAGGGAGATACCAGCTGACGTTTAAAGAAGCCAAGGCCGTCTGCAAATACGAGGGGGGGAAGCTGGCCACTCACGAACAACTGGAGGCTGCTCGTCAAATAGGTCTGCAGAAACTCACGTACACACACCAAACACACACCCTGTTAAAGGAGATTTACTATAGGGGAATGAATGCATCATAATTCATCACTTGAGGGAGACTCATTACGCACCCACCCAATGAAAGTAGGGAGGTTTACCTTTCCTTTCTCCCATGAAACACTTAAAGCACCATGTCTAATGTAACAGTAGAGATACAAGGCTGCAATGCTTTCAGACTTCACATGTTCATAGGGCAAAGGTTGAGGATGAAACACTTCTTCCCATGAGTGCTTTGCTGTTTCATGAGCAGGTTTTAAGCGTCCTCAGGGAGCATTGTTAAAGTCCGTTAACACCTTCTTGGGTGGGTAACATCACCATTTGTTCTTGAGATGGAGTCCAGCCACTGGATCCTGTCCCCTTTCAGCGCTTGAGACCAGTTTTCCCACAGCGGTCTACCTAGGAGGTCTCTGTTTTATCTGAGGGTCTGCTGAGTGTAACTGAGGCCCCCACAACAAAATAACAAACAAAGAGTCCAGGTTTCTACCTTTGAGGCTGAGTTTCCGTGCTTGGCTGGCCGAACACAGTGGTTTATTATCAGTGGTTGCATGAAGCAGATATATTTTATTTTTCAGGTTTCCATGTGTGTGCAGCCGGATGGTTCGACAGAGGGCATGTTGGGTACCCCATCGTTAAACCGGGCGCTAACTGTGGCTTTGGGAAGATCGGCGTTGTGGACTACGGAGTGAGAAGAAACAAGAGTGAGAGATGGGATGTGTACTGCTACAATCCAGACTGTGAGTACATGTTTTTATATATTACAGTACAAGCTGGCTTTAAGGAATACTTCAGCCACAAAATGATCATCCTTATATCAATTTCTTACCACGTGTTGCCTTGAATTCCCAATGTATTCTTAGATTCTTCCACAGTCATCTACAAAGGTTGTCATAATTCCTTTATCCGTCCCACAGAGGGAAAATGTTCATTGTTAAAACAAACAGACTAGACCGATGAAGACAACATAAATCAGTATGGTAGTGGCAAGCAAAACAATCTAATAAGTAAACATTCACGGTAGGAAAAAGATTAGTATCATGAAGTGAGGAATTAGTAAATGGGAGCAGCATTTAACAAAACTATTCAAAACCATTCATTTAAAAAGTAAAACCGATTTTTTTACCAGTTTTCCGGTTGGATGCTCACGACTTCCCAAATACATGCATTTTCTCTAAAACCTCATTACTCAACTTCACTTCTGCATAGATAGTGCCGACACAAAGGGAGTAGCGCGCTTATATTAAGTGTGTTGAAAATATATTGCTTTAAATTGGATAAAAGGTCAATTTATGACAAATCCAACAGTGACGCATGCACAAAGGTTATATGTCGTCATTCAGATGTGGAAGTGATACTGGTAAGTAAAATATCTTGCAATGGGATCACACATGCTAAATTCTTCACCACTTCCTAGTCCCCAACAGCGGTCCGACTAAGAGCACTGAAAGTCATCCTTTGTTCGGATAACACCCTTCTTTGAACCTCATCTCTATCTGAACTACACCTCTGTAAAGTGTAGCGACTGCATCCTGCATCGCTGTAATGCAACGGAAGTGACGGACAGAAAAATATAAACTCATAACAAAGCACTTAAAACCTCCTCTGTGGTGATTCCCGTTACAGTAAATGTCTCTAGGACAATGTTTTGCCATGGTGACACACACACACACACACACACACACACACACACACACACACACACACACACACACACACACACACACACACACACACACACACACACACACACACACACACTCACAAGGTGAAAACTAAACCAGCGTCACGGCTAGTCGATATAGCTTAATATGGTTTAAAGAGACTGTGTTTTGAAGCGTAGGCGATGACTGGGGCTGTGGTTCAGAGTCATCCTGTCTGAGGCTCTGCAGACTCACTGCACTTAAAACCACAATCTGTGTCGCACCCTGTGAGTTATCAAGAGGAGACCAGAAATAAACCTGCAGGACGTGGGGTGAGGATAAGATGGAGAAACTGGGGAAGTGATAACTAACACAGGCTGCACAGCGACTGGTTTTTAGAATGATTCATTTTAACTTGAATGTTAATGGGATTTCCCAATCTGCCTGATTCATTTGGAGCCGAAGAACGTTTACTCTTTTGTCCTTTTTTAAACACATCTGAAAAGCATTTAAAAGTAATATTTTGGAAATTAACACCCAAATGAAAAGCAGCTCAACCTTTTCTAGCCACTGTGCTGTGAGTCAAAATAAATATTTGTTCAACATCAGAAACAGTTCTATCGACTATTGAAAGGAGATGTGGCTGTACACTCTGCATATGTATTATATTTAGTCTTGAAGAATTATTATTTTCAATTATATCAAGACAATTAAAACAGAATAATTACAAAAACATTATGCACAAGAACTACAATTACAACAGATTAAATACACATAAATAAATACATAACAATATGTTTTATACAGTGGGGTGAAATTAAAGGATAACTACGATGAACAAAAAAGCAAATTAAACAAAATCAAAATAACTAAAACCTTGTTGAGTGTGTATTATTGAAGGCGACGGGCATTATGATCTATTGTTAATATAAAAAATCATGAATTATAACAGCTTTAAACTTGGTTATAAAATAACTGTTATCCTTATGTTTCTTAACCCTTGTGTTGTGTTCAAACGCTGTTACCGTTCGTGGTGTTAGCGGGTCAATTTTGACCCGTGATTTCTCTCAGTCCAAAACACACACAAAAATGACTATCATCCAATATTGTTTGAACTACATCATAACTAACTTATTATGCATTCATAACCGTACAATCCTGGTGTAATGTAATGTTATGGCCCAAAACACATTACACCACATATTGCCCACGTGCATGTGTGAGTTCCATGGATGGTGTGTTCAGGTTCAAGTGTCTTTGAGAAAGGTGGAGTTCCCGTGGGGGGAGGGGGGCAGAGGGAGGGGAGACCAGGTGCATGTTGCAAAAAATGATTGTTACAGTGGATGAAGGTGGAGGGGGAGGGGTGTCTAACGTCAAAGATGAATCTTGATTGGGCCAAATTTGACCCGAGTCACCCAAAACAATTCTGCTGGTCTCCCCAGACCCGAGCAACAAATTATACACTTTTTTTTTGAGAGACCTTCAGACTTGGCAAAAATGGTCAAAATCAGTTTTGTAGTGTTTAGCTGTTGTGGAGGATACCATGAAGCCTTGTTCCGATAAAAAAAAAAACTAGAGCGTAGTTATTATATCATTCTAACTTGAAACGGGTCACGGGACTCGGGAGACCCGAACACAACATAAGAGTTAAGCGGTCCGTTTTACAGAAGATAAACAAACCTGTGTGCTCTCTGGTGGATAAACGATGACATTGCCACGCTTAATTCTAATGACTAATTGGCTGACATGAACAGTATAAGATGATACAGGTATACACAAAAAAACGACATTTTTAAATGCCTAAAAAAGATCATGAACTCAAACAGATCTTCTCTTATTTCTTACAGCTTATAATCCGTATCTAGATGATTCATTGCTCGAGAAGAAAGTCACTTAATGAAGCTTACATTTTCTAGGATCCTCTGCTCCAAAAGGTTGATTTTTCTCACGTCACCAGTTGATTTCAGTGTCTAAATGACACATTTGATCTGATTTTATCCTCAGTTATTGATGTATATGTTTCCTTTTTAATGATCTACAAATAAGAAACAACGTTAATCCCCCTAACATCCCTTCTCCCTGCAGGACACCGAGTGGAAAAGCTTTCGATGCCATTGTTACCCGTTTCCACATGTGTGTTTCATTTCCTTCCTTTACAAAAGAACTCTTCTTCTCCTACCCTTGATTCATTCAGAGCTCACACGCAGGAGAAAGACCCCCCCCAATCCAAAGTGCTGCATGTGAACAGATGCAGATTAAAGTCCTGCCTCAGAACACACATTTATCATCATGTCCTTAGACGACCGCAGAGCTGCTTTGCCACTGCAGTGATGTTCAAATGTTCCCCTTATTTCTGTTCCCTTAAATACCAAGAACTCTCCAAGTGTGTTTTATTCTTTGGAGCTGCAGAAAAGCATGCTCCAGACCTGAAATAACTGAGGGTATGCATTTAGAATACAGACACTAAATGTTTCTTTGTGGTGCCATACGGGGTTTAAACTTCCTTCACTAACAGCAGTTACTCACAAACTCTGGTGTGCACAGGTCAGGATGATCTTCTACCTCTTTGTAGCTTTACTTTTTAATTATCTGTGCTTCATATATTCTAAGATATATTATTGAGATTTTTACTATTATTATTATCATATTTTTATTTTAGAAATAATTAATTATAGTGATTTCAATATCAATAATAATGATTATAGAAGTAAGAAACATTTAAAAATGAGAAAAAAGTAAGAAATGTAAACACTGAATAATAATTAATATTGATATTATAATATTAATAATAATTAATAATAACAATAACAATTAAGTAAAAATGCTGAATATCAACTGCAGAATGCACATATAGTACATCTTTAAACACTGCAGCTTCATTACAAAGGGTCTCCTTGTCTTCTACATCAATGGTACATTCCAGACTAAAGACTTTTCTTTTTGCCGCTGTAACTTTTATCCATGTATTTTTTCTTTCAATGTTTATTTTATTATCTTTTCTTTTTAATGACTGATTTTAAATGCCATTTTCTTAATGTCTTTCGTTTTTTGTAAAGCACTTTGAATTACCTTGTGTTGAAAGGTGCTATATAAATAAACTTGCCTTGCCTTGCCTTAGAGACTTTGATTTTAGAGACAATACCTCTAGTGCACTCTCTACCCAAATAAAATAGAATACACATTAAACACTGAATAACAGCATATCATATCAATGCAGGCTGCACATACAGTACACCTTTAAAAGTTGCTATAGCAGCAGTTAATTCATCGTCTTTTAGGACAATTGAAGAAAAATGCCGATTTAATTCTAACCTCTGCATTTGATGTGTGTGTCTTCCAGCTAAGGAGTGTGGGGGGACGCTGACGGACCCTCAGAGGATCATCCAGTCTCCAGGCTTCCCCGAGGAGTACCAGGACGAGCAGATCTGCTACTGGCACATCCGGGTGCGCCTGGGCCAGAGGATCCAGCTGCTCTTCCAGGAGTTCGACCTGGAGGAGGACTCGGGCTGCCTGGCCGACTACCTGGAGGTCTACGACAGCTACGACGACGTCTCAGGGTTCGCTGGCAGGTCAGTGGCTTTGAGGGGGAAAAAGAAAAAGGAAACTTCATGTGAGCATATAAGGGGAAATGCAAGGTGAACTTCTCATCTCATCAGTTATGTCATTTCATTCTTTACTGGAGAATAAATTAAAATATCGACGTCTCCGGGCTCGCTGGCAGGTGAGGAGATTCAGGAGGGAAAGTGGGAGGAATCTGCACTTGTAGCTCCAAAATCTTTATAGAACTGACACAGGATTTGAAAAATATGATTCCAATTACTTGTATTTAAGTCAAAGTCCAAAGTATTGTCAATCTTTCAGTTTGTGTGTAGACAGAGAGATCGAAATACCGTTTCCCACAATCCCGAATAAAAATACAAAGATATATAAAAATATCTATCCTATATACACAATCAACCGACACATTTATACATATGCACACATTAAGAACTACATAAAAGCACAATAATCAATATATAATAACAGTCACTTCAATACCTTTGGGAAATGTACATTAGTGCAAGACTGTCCAGCAGCGTATATAGACTCTACTTGCACTATTTTATCTGTTTATTGCGTTGCACTGTTGGAGGAGCCTGTGACCTCAGATTGTCATTGTCATAACTGCACTATGCACACATTACAATAAAAGCCTTGAATCTTGAATCTTGAATGATAAGATGCAAGGTTTACTGTATATACGACGACGTCTCAGGGTTCGCTGGCAGGCTTTGAGGGGGAAAGTGTGATTCTGTTGTGACCATAAATATGAAGTGATTGGGTATATTTGTGGTTTTCCTCAATGGAGAACAACCTTTATACAATGTTCTTTCTCAACAATGATTCATGCTTACATTAATGAACATTGCACTGTTCTCCTGGAAATGATAGGAAATGTATGATAGCATGGAAACATGTTAAGACATCACGCCCTTTTAAGGCCATCCAATGTATATCAGCCCTTCTAGGCCAATAGTATTGCAGCACAGGTCATGTGACCGTTGTAAAAACTTTGGATCCAGTCTCCCTGATGGGGCTCTGTCAGGTTGGGTGTAGGTTTTTTATGCTCCCCCGTCCTCCCATCTTAACAATGGGATTTTTTGTAATGTTGTGTTTGTCTGACATATAGTTCAAACCTCAAATAAATTCACTTTCATTTTGATACAAACTGAGAAAAGCAGATATCTCACATTGGAGAAGCTGGAAACATAAATGTTTTATGAACTTCTGACGATGGTTATGTGATGACATTTTGATTTTAAGATTTCCTTGTGACTCTCAAATAAGTTGTTAAGTTGTTTTGTGACTTTAGAAAAGAGGAAACCAAAATAATTAGGATCAAACACGTCATATTTTAAATGATAAGCTAGACATAGTATCTTAAATACTATTTAAGTTTAACACATGAATTTAAAGCAAACACAGTATGTTTCTTTAATAAATCACGTGTCCACCTACTCCATTTAACTGATTTCTTTATCCTGCATGCGTTCTAACTGAAGAAAGTTTAAAGGGGACCTATCATGAAAAATGCACTTTTTTATGTCTTTTATACATCAACATGTGTCCCCGGTGTGTCGGGGAACTCACGCAGCGTCAGAAAATAAAGCCCTCTCTCTTTTCCTCCGTACCCAAATCTCTAAAAACGGGGAACAACGGAGCTGATCCAGATTTGCGTCCGATATGACGTAATATCTGAAATGTGGACCCACGGCCCAATCAGAAACGTTGCAATCAGAAACAATGCCCGACTGTTTTGGACGTAATATGGTCGGTGTTTACATTAGCATCGCTAACACTCAGAGCTAACCTGTACTGGAGAGCATGTGTGTGAAGAAGCAGGAAGTAAAAAGGAACTCACTTTGTGGTATAACCGGCAAGAGAGAAAGCCTTTGAGCTCCAGACTGTTTCAGAGAGAACCCTTGATAATCCATGATATGGCGTTTCATCACGGCAGCATTTAGTTTAGACAGTAGCTGCCGGGTCCCACATGAGCTCAGACCCTCCTTTTTTATTTTTTAAAGCTTTATACCCCAAATCAGCACTTTTGAAACAGGAAGTGAAATAGAGGGATATGAGGCATGGCTAGAATGGGTGATCTGTTTGGTATTTTGAGCAAAACACTTCATAGACATGTTTTTTATGTGTATATATCTGAGACCTATGCTATCGCCTAGCATGATAGGTGACCTTTAATGTTAACAACTCTTTTTAATGTGCTTGTTTTCAGATACTGTGGCGATTATCTACCTGACGATATCATCAGTACAGGTGAGATTTCCTCATCTGATGGATCTCTTAATGATCAAATATACAAACAAATAAATCTATCTGTGTTGTTGTTGTTTTGCAGGAAACGTGATGACGCTGAAGTTCCTGTCTGACGCTTCAGTCACAGCTGGAGGCTTCAGACTACAATACGTCACCTTTGATGCGTCTCTGTTCTCTCAGAATCAGTCGCACTACTTCCACTGAGCGACTCCTCTACTGATGTGATCCTGTTGCTGTGTTCACCATGTTGTTATTGATAACATCCTGTACTGTAATTATTGTGTTTTTTAGCTGATTAAATAAATCATTTTGTCATCAATTGTTTGGTTGCTTTTCTAACAGAGATCAAATAAGCAATCCTCACTTTCACCTTTACTGAGGCTTACTTTGTTATTTATGTACATTTATAAATACAGCATATTCATAAAAGCCTCATGCACTTAATAATAGAAAATGAATGAATTGATGTTGTGGTTGTGGTTTGGTAAAAAAACTTTATGCAAAACAAATGTCACTGTGAAACAAAAAACAACATGGAAAATAAATAACACAATTAAAGCTTACATTTGAAGCTTTTATTGACATTACTTATACATTACATTATATGGATATCTATACATGTACTTTGTTCAAAATACACACTGTGTACGTACAGTATACATGAAACAAATATACATGCCGTATACGTATTTTTATGTTAACCAAATCATTTAAAAGTATATTAATAAGGCTCCCCATCCCCCAGAGAATTCAGTACAGTATCCTCCTGATGACATACAAAGCCCTCCATGACCTGACCCCATCCTACCTGACTCACCTCCTCCACAGACACACTCCCCCCCCCCCCCCCCCCCCCCCCCCCCCCAGTCCTGGGGCGACAGAGCCTTCTCCGTTGCTGCACCCACCCTCTGGAACTCACTACCCCAATCCATCAGAGATTCTTCCTCCCTCACCGCATTCAAAACATCACTCAAAACCCACCTGTTCAACACTGCATTCAACCTCTGACCACCCCCCCCTATTTTCTGTTTTGTTTATCTCTTTTTGTATCTCTTTTTGTTGTTGTTTTTTATTCTCAGTCAAAGCGTCTTTGAGTGTCTAGAAAAGCGCTATAAAAGTATCATGCATTATTATTATTAAGACAACAACAACAAGTACTTTCCCCTGCTTTATTTTATAGTATATATCTTTTTTAATAGAGGTAAAACATGTTTTAAATTGCTGTCTATAGTACAGAAGGATGGCAGTGTCATTTATTGTATTAATTATGTTATTGTTTACATTTCTTATGCAGAGAAATAGGGATTGTTTAGAAGTGAGATAACAACACTGTCAATGTGCTGCTTTCCTTATAAGGTAAAAGAGGCTGAACCGGATGTGACGTAGTGGGGTCAGAGGTAATTTTGTACGTCGGCGTGGTAGTTTGGCGCCAGCAATTTCGCGGGGCACAAGAAGAGCACAAGAGAAGAAGGAAACTACATTATTGAACATTACAAAAGTGAAGGGCCGTCGACACAAACACCCAGCTCGCAGTGGACTGGGAGGCCTGTGGTTTGAGTGGTTTCATGGTGTGTTTGAGTCCTTTCTGCTTCTTGCGTTTCTTCCTCCGAGGTGAGCAGTGTGCCAAAACAAAGTGTGAATATGTGTTCGTTATGTTTGTTTATATTATTGTTAGTTAGTCTAAATAAAGCAGGACATGTGAGCCGGCTGTTGAGGAGTTGTCACCCGGGATTAGTCCACTTTTACCCGGATTAATCAGTACTATGTGCAGCTAACCTGTCAAAGCTAGGTATCATTAGCAGGCTGCTTGCTAAGTGCTACAAGATGCATTCACTGACTTGTTCGCTGAGTGGATGCATTAATACAATTAGTGCTTTTGAACTGTGTTATTTATAGCTGGAAAACACTTGACTTGTTTTGGTAACTCCGGGTGTCCAAGAGGAAGTTGTGTATTAGGACTTCTGGCCTCTGGTAGCATCCAAAAACATGCGTCATCCACTCAAATGTTTTCAGTGGTGTAAAGTAAACTAAGTACATTTACTCAAGTACTGATCTCAAGTAAAGTTGTGACATACTTGTACTTTACCTGAGTATTTCAATATTGTGATACTTTTTACTTCTACCCCACAACAATTCAGAGGTAAATAGAGTACTTTTACTCCACTACATGTATTTAATACCTTTTTTTAGTTGGATTAATGACGTGAAATATAATCAAGTGTTGAATCAGACTTTAGTTCCACCTGGAGTAAATCCACCAGCTACCCTGCAGTATACAAAGTCATTCAAACTAGCTGCACCTTCACCAGCTTTGAGAACACTTTCATGATCAATCATTATAAAACATATCATATATATTATTCTGAAATGGACCAATCTGCACAATGAATACTTTTACTGTCGCTAACTATATTTTGATGATAATACTTTTTTACTTTTACTTGAGGGACATTTTTAATGCAGGACTTTTACTGTAACAGAGTATTCCTACACTCTGGTACTTCTATTTTACTCAAGTACAAGATCTGAGTTCTTCTACTTTTACTCAAGTACAAGATCTGAGTACTTCTACTTTTACTCAAGTACAAGACCTGAGTACTTCTACTTTTACTAAAGTACAAGATCTGAGTTCTTCTACTTTTACTCAAGTACAAGATCTGAGTACTTTTTACTTTTACTCAAGTACAAGATCTGAGTACTTCTACTTTTACTCAAGTACAAGATCTGAGTTCTTCTACTTTTACTCAAGTACAAGATCTGAGTACTTTTTACTTTTACTCAAGTACAAGATCTGAGTACTTCTACTTTTACTCAAGTACACGATCTGAGTACTTCTACTTTTACTCAAGTACAACATCTGAGTACTTCTACTTTTACTCAAGAACAACATCTGAGTACTTCTACTTTTACTCAAGTACACGATCTGAGTACTTCTACTTTTACTCAAGTACAACATCTGAGTACTTCTACTTTTACTCAAGAACAACATCTGAGTACTTCTACTTTTACTCAAGTACACGATCTGAGTACTTCTACTTTTACTCAAGTACAACATCTGAGTACTTCTACTTTTACTCAAGTACACGATCTGAGTACTTTTACTCAAGTACAACATCTGAGTACTTTTACTTTTACTCAAGTACAAGATCTGAGTACTTCTACTCAAGTACAAGATCTGAGTACTTCTACTTTTACTCAAGTACAAGATCTGAGTACTTCTACTCAAGTACAAGATCTGAGTACTTCTACTTTTACTCAAGTACAAGATCTGAGTACTTCTACCACCTGCATTTTTCTTGCAATAATCTTGATTTCTATCATGTGTACAGATCTGGATTCAGTGGAGGGTGAACGCAGCTCTACATAACACTCACTGAGGTAAGTTATGTTCATGCATTTTGTTCCATATCCCTGCTTATTCCCGTCATGCCAACTCTGTCTGCAGAAAGTTAGACATCAGCAGTCGTTGGCCATCCAAGCAGACTCCCTCCAATAATGCTCATTAAATATGCATTACAAATTCAGCTAGTCCTCTCAAATGAGAAGCCATCACATAGTGTTACAAGCTAAAGGACATGCTTTCAAACATAAAATCCAGTAACATGGTGATAGAGTATTGCAAATAAATAAAGATGTCAACTGAAATGTAGTAAATATATTTGCATAATGAAAAGTACATGCACAAATACTTGTATATGAGATGTAGGTGGCCATGGTGTATACAATCTGATGCAAATCACTATTTAATTAGGCATCTCAAAATCACAATAACATTAATAAATGTCAGTGCTTAAATTAGGAAAGCACACGGTACCCATCTGATGCATCATTTTATTACCATTTGAAGTAAATGGACTGTACTTTTACACACACACACACACACACACACACACGCATCAGGAGATCACAGAGCCACACACCAGAGAGCAGTGTCTGCATGTTTCAGTGTGTGACGTACCTTCAGCACCATGCAGTAGTCCATAGGAGCTTTGTACTTGCTCTTGTAGTCCTGACCGCTGTACACATTAACATGATCCAACTGCAGGAAACACACCAGGTCTCTGGACGCCTGCTCACACACACACACACACACACACACACACACACACACACACACACACACACACACCTCAGGGTTCAGTATCTTGCCCAAGGACCCTTCCACATGTTGACTTCACGGGCTGGGATCGAACCCACAACCTTGATAATCATAGCAATCATTGCCTCACAGGATGTATAGCGTGTGAGGTTTGTGTTAGGACTCCTATTTAATAATGTATTTCTTCACTTGGTTGATTGAGAATCTTCTTCTCTTTTTGTCCACCATGGCTTCTGTTCTCCCTCTTCCTAACTCCATCTCCTTGCACAATTAATATATATATATATAATCCTGCTTTTATATGTTACTGTACATTTGTATTTCAACATGTATATTTTTTACTGCTATTTTATTTCCATTTGAGATGTTTACATGTTGGATTGTTTATTTCTCTTATCAGAAGAATCAGGGTTATCACCAGGTAGGTTGACACGTACGAAGAATTTGACTCGTGTGCATGCATTACATTTAGCTGACGCTTTTATCCAAAGCGACTTACAATAAGTACATTCGACCAACAAAATACAAACTTGAAGAAAACAGAATCATATAAGTACATCAGGTTTCATAGAGCTAAACATTTCAAGTGCTACTCAACTGGCTTTAGGTAAGCCAGCCCTTTATTAGTATAAAAGTGCTTCGTTAATCGTTCTAACGCTCGAAGTGGAGTCGAAAGAGATGAGTTTTCAGTCTGCGCCGGAAGATGTGTAAGCTATCTGCCGTCCTGATGTCAATGGGGAGCTCATTCCACCATCTTGGAGCCAGGATAGCAAACCCACGTGTTTTTGCTGATGGGAACTTGGGTCCCCCTCGCAGCGAGGGTGCAGCGAGTCGTTTGGCTGATGCAGAGCGGAGTGCACGCGCTGGGGTGTACGGTTTAATACATAAAAGTGAAACAACAATAAAATAAAAAAAACACAGAGCTATTTTAAGAACACTATAATAACATATAAAATAAAGCTGAATTTACATTGAAATAGAAGGATATCAAATATGTGCAGTAAATGTACATTGCTTTATCTTTTTATGCTGCTGCAACGCAAACATTTCCCAAATTGGGATCAATACAGTACTTCCTAACTCCATCCTTGTTTTCTGTCTTCTCCTCCAGTCCTCAGAATCTTCCTCTTGTTTCCAACATGGCTTCTGTTCTCCCTCTTCCTAACTCATCCTTGCTTTCTGTCTTCTCCTCCTGCAGTCCTCGAGGAGGGGAGTAATAATAATGATGGCTTCGGCGGAGCCTCCGAGTGGCTCGAGCCTCCTCCCCCTGCTGGAGTCTCTGGAGGACGCCGCTGTGGGACAGTCGGAGAAGACGGACGCCTACCTCACCATCGCCAGGTACGCTACTTCGTCCAGCATCTGTCAGAGAGGATGCTTTGCCTCAGTAAAATCTCAAGTACTCTTTACGCTGCTATGGACAGTCGTGCACTAATGTACTTTAGTTATTTTGTATATAATGATTGTTGTGTTTTTATCTTAAAGGTCACCTATTATGCAACATCCTCTTCTTCATGTCTCTTCTACATCAACATGTGTCCCCTCTTCTTCATGTCTCTTCTACATCAACATGTGTCCCCTCTTCTCCATGTCTCTTCTACATCAACATGTGTCCCCTCTTCTTCATGTCTCTTCTCCATCAACATGTGTCCCCTCTTCTTCATGTCTCTTCTACATCAACATGTGTCCCCTCTTCTTCATGTCTCTTCTCCATCAACATGTGTCCCCTCTTCTTCATGTCTCTTCTACATCAACATGTGTCCCCTCTTCTTCATGTCTCTTCTACATCAACATGTGTCCCCTCTTCTTCATGTCTCTTCTACATCAACATGTGTCCCCTCTTCTTCATGTCTCTTCTACATCAACATGTGTCCCCTCTTCTTCATGTCTCTTCTACATCAACATGTGTCCCCTCTTCTTCATGTCTCTTCTACATCAACATGTGTCCCCTCTTCTTCATGTCTCTTCTACATCAACATGTGTCCCCTCTTCTTCATGTCTCTTCTACATCAACATGTGTCCCCTCTTCTTCATGTCTCTTCTACATCAACATGTGTCCCCTCTTCTTCATGTCTCTTTACATCAACATGTGTCCCCTCTTCTTCATGTCTCTTCTACATCAACATGTGTCCCCTCTTTCATGTCTCTATCTGTCCCTCAGTCTCTTCTTCATCAACATGTGTCCCCTCTTCTCCATGTCTCTTCTACATCAACATGTGTCCCCTCTTCTTCATGTCTCTTCTTCATCAACATGTGTCCCCTCTTCTCCATGTCTCTTCTACATCAACACGTGTCCCCTCTTCTTCATGTCTCTCTACATCAACATGTGTCCCCTCTTCTTCATGTCTCTTCTACATCAACACGTGTCCCCTCTTCTTCATGTCTCTTCTACATCAACATGTGTCCCCTCTTCTTCATGTCTCTTCTACATCAGCATGTGTCCCCTCTTCTTCATGTCTCTTCTACATCAACATGTGTCCCCTCTTCTTCATGTCTCTTCTACATCAACACGTGTCCCCTCTTCTTCATGTCTCTTCTACATCAACATGTGTCCCCTCTTCTCCATGTCTCTTCTACATCAACATGTGTCCCCTCCTTCTTCATGTCTCTTCTACATCAACACGTGTCCCC
>NW_022990088.1:181701-261701 GCF_902827175.1 Gymnodraco acuticeps | reverse complement strand
GCATGTCGTTGTGTCCTTGAGACACTTCACCCCAAATTGCTCCTGTGGGGATTGCTCACAGTATTCAGTATGTAAGTCGCTTTGGATAAAGGCGTCTAACAAGTGACATGTCATGTAATACATTTGATTTATAAAGCGCTTTTCCTGGTGCTCAAAGCGCTTCAAGCAAGTAAAGAAGTAAAATAACAACACAAGTAAAAAGAGCTAAGCTAGGTGGAGTAAGGGCGAGGGGTTAGTGGATTAGGAGTTGAAGGTGAGTTTTGAGGGACCGTTTGAATGATGTGAGAGTGTTGGCAGATCGGACGTATATGTTCCTAATCTGTCCGGGTGTTTCCAGGTTGCTGGAGCAGGTCCCGGCTCAGATGGGCGAGGGGGCGCTGCGCTGGGCGAGGCTGGTCATCCCGCTGGTGGTGCACTCCGCCTCTAAAGTGCGTCTCCGGGCAGCGGCAGCCTTAGAGACGGGCCTCCCTCTGCTGCTGGAGAAACAGACCGAGGTGGCGGCCATTATCGAGCCCATGATGTCCACTGTGAGTACAATACAAAGGGGCTTTATTGGCATGACCACATTTTAAACATAGTATTGCCAAAGCATTCCGCACAAGGCGTTTATAACACTAAACAATGTGTGTCTCTGTCTGTGAGTAACTGTTTGGTTGAGTTTATTTGTTTATAGTGTCGTGGACAGTCCCCATTGATCAACTGTCACAGAAAACAGTAAATGGGGCAGCTTAGGAAAAACATTGCTAATTTCCAGCTGTTTTATTTGTTTAATGCATTGTTTGGGGGACCTGTGATCCAAGTTGTTCTTACTCCTTATCAAGATTAATACCTTTTTGAATCTGAATTGACTTTTAAAAAAGCAGACTCAATATTTACTTAAAAGCAGATGTTTTTTTTCAACTGGTATACATGAAGAACTAAATGAACTATTTACATTTTCATGATGCATTATTCTCTCACGGTCAGCCTACGTCGTGTTGATCACCAGCAAAGAGGAATTGAGCAGTGCAAGTAATTCTTCTGATGTGCTGTTATCTCTCAGAAACTGATCCCAGAGCTGCAGAAGCTTTTCGTGTCCAAGAATGAAACAAACGTCCTGAAGCTCTGGCCCTTATTTATAAAACTGCTGGGGAAGGTAAGTTGTGTTTATATATATATATATATATATATATATATATATATATATATACCTGCCTGCCTGCTCTGTCTCTGAGATATAAGATGACAAATCAATCATTTCACGAAGTAGTTTGTTTCCTATGTAGATCACATATTTGGCCTTAAGTCAGATGCCTTTTGATGTACGCCTATTCAATAAGTGTGCTTGTATGTTTTGACAATATAACATTCGGTTGGTCTTGTATTATTAAACCGATTATTATGTATTTCCTGCACAGATGCTGCACAGAGGCGGCCCCTTCATCAACTCTCTGCTCCACCTGGAGGAACTGGGTTTCCGCAGCTCGTCCCCAACCATCAAGAAGATCGCCTTCATCGCCTGGAAGAGCCTCATCGATAACTTTGCTCTAAATCCAGGTGAGCTCTTTAGTCCCAGCTTTTATTTCCTCACTTTTAAAGGTCTCCTATCATACTGTTTTTCATCAATATATTACAGGTCTCAGATTTATACAAACATGTCTCTGAAGTGTTTGGCTCCAAACACCAAACAGATCATTGCAGCATTACCCATAATCCCCTCTGTTTCAGCCCTGTTTCAAAAGTGCTGATTCTCTGGGTGTTTCTCAATGTCGAGGACGCTTGCTTGGTAGCACATGTCTTCCGAGTCACTTGCTTCAGAAGCGAGGCAAGAATCCTTCCTAGCCTCGGAAAACGCAGAATGGTGGAACAGGCTAACAGGTGTGCGTCCTGTGCGAGGCCTCGCCTTAAATGGAGCGCGATTTCCGCCAAAGATTTGGAAATTGGTCCGTGCGCAAAGCATTGTGGGGATTTTAAGACCGCGGAGGATACACATGTGCAGCCTCGAAATTTCCCGCAACGAAGGACGAATTAGAATTCCAAGTATCCTGGACATTGGAACAGTCCTTCGGTGGCACTCGATGACGTAGTATGCTTGAAATAGTGGCTCTGGAGCAGCCTTCCTCGACATTGAGAAACACCCTCTGTCTGTTACTTTAGATGAAGATAAGGAGCCCCTCCCCACGCCCCTCTGAGAGACATTTGGTTACAAAGAACACAATGGTGCTCTAGGAGGAGATTCAGGTGATAAGAGGGGGGGGGGGGGTTTACCTTGGTTGCTGATTGGCTAATGGTTACACAAGACAAAACATCGTTATGACATCATAAAGTGGCCAAAATCTGATCAGCTCGTTTTCAGACAGGTTTTTATAGAAATGGGTCAGGGCAAGAAAGAGTGGATTTTGCATAATAGGTGACCTTTAGCCTCTTTTGAGCTCTGTATTAAGCTTTGGTGTGTGTGTGGTTTCCTCCATGTCGCTCCTGAAGACATCCTGTGCAGCAGTAAGCGTATGAAGCTCCTCATGCAGCCGCTGGCCTCCATCAACGTGCGGACGGAGGTCCTGATGCTCACCAAGGTGGAGGTCTGGTGGTACCTGGTGGTCCAACTCGGGCCAAATCTGGCACCCAACTTTGATCAGGTTAGTCATGCCGCTTTATGTTTATATATATGTTAGTCCGTGGAATAACTGTACTGATGAAATATTGTACAGGTCTATCTAAACTGAAAGTATTATTTAGGAGCCAAATCATGAATGGTTATGAACAGGACCTGTAAAATCCCATTTGTTGTTATTTCTTGTAATTGTAAAAGTAATTTCTTTCTGATTGTTTTGCAACAAACAAATGAACAAGACAAACATGTCGCCGATGACCTAATATTTTATTTATAAGGACAATGTATGCTAGTGTGGGTAGGACCAGAACAGTTTTTTTTAAAGCTTCTTCTTGCCCCTGTTGAGCATGACGGAGACTATTTGAGAATTATTATTATTATTTATTTTGTTGTACTTCGTTATAATTATGAGTGAGAAAGAAAAAAAAATACAATAATATATATTATTGTATGTTTTGTTTGACAAGTTCAATACATTTACTAAAAAAGATATGTATCAACTATGGTGAAGCCTCAAACGCCCTGCACCTTCGAAAAACATGAACATCTCTAGGACTGAATTACAAAATATTAAGAAGATGGAAAATCCTCCCTGTTTTCTGGTTGGCAGTTAAATGACCTTTCCGTCGCTTGTCTTCAGATAGGGTCTTCTTGATATCCAAGTCACGTGAAGCCTTTTCCACACAGCAAGCGAACGGCCCGAACACAATTCAAATGTATGATGTTTTTAAAAACCCTCCAAAAAATCTAAAGTTCTGTCTCCTTTGCGTTGCAACCTGTAAGCAAGTAACACGCACATGTGTTTGTGAATATTTTTCAAACATGCCTAACATTTCAGTGTTGGTATACAACGGTTATGAAACTTGTCTATTAAAAAGAGGTGCAGTATATTCGTAATTCTTGCGCTCTTTCACAATGAAACAACAATTTCAGTTTTTTTTGTGCAGATACTTTTTCCTTAATTCCAAAAAACGAATTATTAAAAATAAAATAAACTTGTTCCAACCAATCTTTAGTAACTGTAGTTGAATGCTGTTCCAAATGTGCAATTACACATTTGTAATACATGCTTTCATTATTATGTAGCATTTCAGACTTAAGAAGTACAAGTTGTCCTCATTGAAACTGCACAATTGAAGTTATGATGGGAGTCAATGAAAGGTATCTTGTCAGTTTCCCCCGAGATGCACTGCAGTTAGACATTATGCTGGGACTGATCAGCATTTCTCTCTCTGCAGGTTTCTGTTCCTCTGCTCCAATGCACCATCGCGTCCGAGTCCTCTTCAGTCCCAGGAACTCCCTCTAGATCTGTGGGTCTGAACGGTGCCGCCCCACCTGGAACTCCAAAGACCGGTACGTTCACATCCACCTTCCTCCACCCAGGCATGTGGACCAGAGACTGGAGTCACATGATCAAGTCAAAGTCACTGTCAATCTCAAAATATGTTTGTACACACAGAAAGATCTTACCTTGGTTGCTGATTGGCTAATGGTTACTCAAGCCAAAACATCGTGATGACATCATACAGTGGCCAAAATCTGATCAGCTCATTTTCAGACAGGTTTTTATAGAAATGGATCAAAAAGAGAGAGAATCTTTGTTCCTGAAACTTTCAGAGTCTCTTTCCACAGAGGGGACACATGTTGATGTAGAAGAGACATGAAGAAGAGGGGACACATGTTGATGTAGAAGAGACATGAAGAAGAGGGGACACATGTTGATGTAGAAGAGACATGAAGAAGAGGGGACACATGTTGATGTAGAAGAGACATGAAGAAGAGGGGAACACCATGTTGATGTTAGAAGAGACATGAAGAAGAGGGGACACATGTTGATTGTAGAGGAGACATGAAGAAGAGGGGACACATGTTGATGAAGAAGAGACATGAAGAAGAGGGGACACATGTTGATGAAGAAGAGACATGAAGAAGAGGGGACACATGTTGATGTAGAAGAGACATGAAGAAGAGGGGACACATGTTGATGTAGAAGAGACATGAAGAAGAGGGGACACATGTTGATGAAGAAGAGACATGAAGAAGAGGGGACACATGTTGATGGAAGAAGAGACATGAAGAATGAGGGGACACATGTTGATGAAGAAGAGACTGAGAGAAGAGGGGACACATGTTGATGAAGAAGAGACATGAAGGACACATGTTGATGTAGAAGAGACATGGAAGAAGAGGGGACACATGTTGATGTAGAAGAACAGAAGAAGAGGGAACATGAAGAGAATGAAGAAGAGGGACAACATGTTGATGTAGAAGAGACATGAAGAAGAGGGGACACATGTTGATGTAGAAGAGACATGAAGAAGAGGGGACACATGTTGATGTAGAAGAGACATGAAGAAGAGGGGACACATGTGATGTAAGAAGAGACATGAAGAAGAGGGGACACATGTTGATGTAGAAGAGACATGAAGAAGAGGGGACACATGTTGATGTAGAAGAGACATGAAGAAGAGGGGACACATGGTGATGTAGAAGAGGACATGAAGAAGAGGGGGGGGGGGGGCACACATGTTGATGTAGAAGAGACATGAAGAAGAGGGGGACACATGTTGATGTAGAAGAGACATGAAGAAGAGGGGACACATGTTGATGTAGAAGAGACATGAAGAAGAGGGGACACATGGTTTGATGTAGAAGAGACATGAAGAAGAGGGGACACATGGTTGATGTAGAAGAGACATGAAGAAGAGGGGACACATGTTGATGTAGAAGAGACATGAGAAGAGGGGACACATGTTGATGTAGAAGAGACATGAAGAAGAGTGGACACATGTTGATGTAGAAGAGACATGAAGAAGAGGGGACACATGTTGATGTAGAAGAGACATGAAGAAGAGGGGACACATGTTGATGTAGAAGAGACATGAAGAAGAGGGGACACATGTTGATGTAGAGAGACATGAAGAAGAGGGGACACATGTTGATGTAGAAGAGACATGAAGAAGAGGGGACACATGTTGATGTAGAAGAGACATGAAGAAGAGGGGACACATGTTGATGTAGAAGAGACATGAAGAAGAGGGGACACATGTTGATGTAGAAGAGACATGAAGAAGAGGGGACACATGTTGATGAAGAGACATGAAGAAGAGGGGACACATGTTGATGTAGAAGAGACATGAAGAAGAGGGGACACATGTTGATGTAGAAGAGACATGAAGAAGAGGGGACACATGTTGATGTAGAAGGACATGAAGAAGAGGGGACACATGTTGATGTAGAAGAGACATGAAGAAGAGGGGACACATGTTGATGTGATAGAGAGAGACATGAAGAAGAGGGACACATGTTGATGTAGAAGAGACAGAAGAAGAGGGGACACATGTTGATGTAGAAGAGACGTGAAGAAGAGGGGACACATGTTGATGTAGAAGAGACGTGAAGAAGAGGGGACACATGTTGATGTAGAAGAGACGTGAAGAAGAGTGGACACATGTTTATGCATAAAAGCCGTGAACAATTGGATTTAGCATAATAGGTGACCTTTAAATATTCCAGTTATGTTTGTTACATGTTTTTATTTGTTTGCATTTACTTGTTTAAAATGAAATCTGTCTTTAGGTTGAATTACCAAATCTGTCCAGGGACGACAGATGAAAAATTGCCTCTTGGCACATTTACAGAAATGTTGATTAATGTACACGATCCCTGTTAAATGAATAATATTTTCTGTCCTCCCTCTGCAGGCGGCACTCCAGGCTTCAACAGCTCGGCCAACACGTCTCGGATGAGTCTGAACTCCAGCGTCCACGTCTCCTGCAGCTTCCCCTCCATCCAGCTGCTGGGCCTGGAGATGCTGCTCCACTACTTCCTGGGACCGGAGGTTACTGCTGCAGCGGCCAAGAACAAACTCACCCTCAGTCTTGGTGAGAGTCACACTCTAATACTCGGACTTCTACTACAGTCTTAGTTTGTGGGTAAAACAGCCAACTGAACAATGACGTCCATCTTTTAGTATAAAAAAATTACAGAAAAATGGCAATAAGCATGTTGGTAACTACCGTACAGGCTGCTTGTTTATCTACTCGTATGGCGCGTTTCCACTACAGCGCGGAGCTCGCTTTAAGCGTGCCGAGCCGTGCGGGCCCGTTTTTGGTTGCGTTTCCACTAGGCGTAGTACCGGCTAGCGGGTCCTATTTCACAGTTTTCTGGCCCCATAATATCGAGGTTCTTTCCGGGCCAACAACCAGGCTGAGTCGGGCTGAGCATGCTAAACTAGAGAGAGAATCGCTGGCAAGGGAGCTACAACTACAACAAGATGAACATATTTGACCGTGATTTAATTGTAATACACGTTTCAAAATGATGCCGAAGTAACAACATACCGATACCGGTTAGTAAAAACCATGAATTAATGCTTTGACAAGTCTGCAGAAAGACGGCAGGCGAAAAACCCTTTTAAAATGCGTGCTTTCTGAATGGAGCTTGGCTAAGCTAACGTTATATATGCTCCAACCGTCCACACTCACAACAACGGCCTATCCAGACATAAATAAACCAGCGACTGTATTCGCCATGACACAGGCAGTCTGTGGTTTGTACTTGTTTAACTTTTGTCTAGTTTCTGAACAGATATGAGGAGCTGTGAGCTCTGAGTGCTAAGAGCTAACGGCTGTGTTGTTTTTCTTGGGCTCTCATTGAAGATGACGTCACGGCTCCGCCTACACTGCGTTACTATAGTAACTACCCCAGTTCCTAAACTGTAATGGAAATGCGCCATAAAGTGAGCCAGTCCTAACGAGGCCTAGCCATTAGTTTACCATTAAAGATTTTAAGGTTAACTTTTCCATTAATCAAACTACAGCTTTAAAGTCGACTGAAATTTAAAATCGAGTCTCAGGAACACGATTGTGTTTGAAATCATAATTTGCCCAATAGTGAAATGGAAACATGTGGAAAGTCACTCTCATCCTTCATGCTCTTATGTTCAATCTTTTGGATATACAATTATTATTCTTTTTTTCAGAGCCCTTGAAGCACCCTCTCCTCTCAGGTTCTTCCTCTTTCACTAAACATGCCGCTGTGCTCACCTTCTACCTCAGAGACGGATTCATCAACATCGGCAAAGACGCTCCAGGTAAGCTTCACTGAGTCGATGGAAATTCTGATGCATTCTTTCAGTAATACCCTCTCCACCTTCTGTCATCATTTGGAATAACGTCATTTATTGTTGTCCAGGTTGAATTAAACTAGGACACCCACTTCTGTAACCTGGTTGTTGTGTCGGCTTTTAACAAAGTCATGTTTCCATCTCTTCTCACAGATTCTCTTCTCTCCGTCTTATGGACGAATCTTGTCCGGTTTGTCAACTTATCTATCGAGTCCGGTGAGTGCTTTCATGGTTTATTCCTTTTTAATATGCAATGATGAGAGTATTATCAAAGCAATGCGTGCCACGCTCTTGTGTTCATCTTCCAAATGCGATCAACATTGGAGGCAGTGGGTTGAGCGTTGGTGTTCGGATCAGGGGAGCACAGGTTCAAACCCCACTGCAGTCAGCATGTCCTTGTGTAGACACTTCACCCCAAATTGCTCCTGTGGGGATTTCCCACAGTATTGAGTATGTTAGTCGCTTTGGATAAAAGCGTCTAACATGTCATGTAATTAAAAAAAAAAATTAAATCACGTGGAAAATTGAGGAATTGCATTTTTATTTTAAAGTTTGACTCATTTTAATAAAGTCCCCTATGGGCTTCCATAACAAACTTTGATTACTTGATGCCAGCTTTTAAAAGTAGGGTCTTATAACACTTTAAGAGTGTGCTAAAGACCCTATGGTTGTCCTACATATGTATTTGTTATGGTTTTTATTCTCTTTCCGTTGTATTCTTATCTCGTTCTATTTTATTTATCCTGTCTTTTCATTGTTTGCAGTAACACTGTCATCTGTTCGTTACTCTGTAAAGCCCTCTGAGACAAACCTGTTATTTTTAATATTGGGCTGTATACACTTTGATTAGATTAATAAGTGATTTTCCTGCTGCTATATATACTTGTCCTAATAGAGAATCATTTAAGTTGTGGCTGCTGCTCAGCTGTGTGTGGATCTTAAAGTCGTGGTTCCCGCCTCGCAGAGCCACATAGAGCACTGTGATTGGATCAGGGCTGTCACATGAGAGGAGGATCAGAGACCCCGTCCTCCTCTCCCCCCGACTCACTCCCACGTTACATCAGTTTAAGTCGGAGCAGTCGGATCCTCGTGGTCTCGACTGCAGTGAAGAGAGACAAACTCTGAGGGGTTCGTCCCCAATGATGACCCTCTCAAACCGGACTCATGTCTTTCTCTGAAGCAGATGGGAGAAGAGCTTTGTTGTTGAGTTTAATGTTGTTGTTGTTGTTGTTCAGCAGGCAGTAAGAAGGATCGTTACGGAGGGGAAGTCCTGACTCTGATGCTCCAGTCTCTGCAGAGCATCGTCGCCTCAGAAGCTCTGCCGGCAGCCAAAGTGCTGGTGAGACTGATTAAATAAGAAATAAACGTAAAATCGAATGCTTCATCTTACATGAACCGAACTTAAACTCAATTTACAAATGTACACGGAATAAATGTAATTAATCATTAAAAATATCACCATTTAAAGGTCATATTTTTATGTTTCATTCGGACTAAAGGACTTTAAAGGCGGCACATACACGGGCTAGAATTCAGTTATGAAGTTTAATAATCCTCTAAATGTATATTCATTTAGACCAACATGTATTTTAATGATTCATAACAGATCTTTAACGTTATTTGTTTTAACATCAAATCATTAAAGCCTTTTTTTTTTTTAGCTCTATTTTAAGATCAACAAACATTATTTTCCTTAGAAAAACCACAAATCTTATCTAAAACGGTTTCACCGATTTACAGTTTTTTTTTTTAACTCTTATACCTTTTTTTAAATTCATCGATTGTTTCATTGACCTTAAACCTGCTAATCTGTTTGTTTTTATTGTCTGACTCAAATATCTTTAATTCCTGACGTCCTGATGATGAAGTTGTTGAAGTGGCTAAAATCCAAAGAGTCTTTTCTCAGATTCTCCTCGAGGCCACAGTGAGAGGTATTCCTCACAGAGTTCTGGGCTCTGCATCGTATCAGGTCGGCAAGATGGACGTGCTGAATGTGAGTACTTCTCCTTCCTGTACAGCAAATATTCACAAGCTGTTTTACTGGAAGTGTTCTTAAGATGGTTTATTGAAATGTACGTTTGATCCTCAGGGAACGCCGGCTCTGTTCCTCGTGCTCCTCCTCTACAACAGCAGCATGCTCTCCGCCTACATCGAGGACGAGAGGTGGGTCTAATGTTCATTTTTAATAATCAATCAATGTTTATTTATATGGCCCAATATCACAAATGTTCCATTCACAGTTTGTGCAGAATATCAGTATGACAATACGACACCCTCTGTCCTTAGACCCTCTGTCCTCAGACCCTCACATCGTACAAGGAAAATAATAATATATAATAATAAATTGATGTATTAAACGGTTGCACTCGAGTTCATCATGTAAATGTTTCAGATTTAGCCATAGATGCTAATTTTAATCTTGAAAATCTATTTAATCTGGAACATTTAAGTAAAGTGAAGTTTTTTTAAATTGCCAGGGCTAGGTGAAATAAACACTTTAGAGAGCCATAGTTTTTTTTTAATCTTTGAGGCTATTAATTGAGGGATGTTTTCACTTAATGCACAGTACTAATTAATGTCTAACTATTTAACCTGGGTTGGTTGTCGCTCTCGGGCAGTGCAAAAGTAAACTGCAGGAATAGTTGGCTTTAGTCCAGCAAAATGTGTGCTTTTCAAAAAATAAATGCACGTTTTTCTTCAATAAAATTGATTTAAAATGTCTTATATTGTCCCATTTAATAAATGAATACATCTTTAAACTATATATGTTGATTTCATATTGCTGTAGTCAAAGTCAACTTTATTGTCAATCTTTCAGTTTGTGTGTACAGAGATCGAAATACCGTTTCCCAGAATACAAAAACATATATATATATGTATACACCAATACATACACAATCAAAAGACACATTTATACATATGCACACATTAAGACTGAAATAAAAGCACAATCAATATACGAAATAGCAATCACTTCAATATCTTTGAGAATGTACATTAGTGCAAGATGTATGTCCTAAAGGAGTGATGCCTCTACTCTCTTTGTGTCTGCAGGTTCTTCCAGTGCCTCCAGACGCTGGTGGGCTGCGGGCTATCGGGCCCCACCTCCCCTCTGGCGTTCGGGGAAGCGGTGCTGGGGGCCGTGAGGCGCAGCGCTGCCTCCGTGCAGAACAAGGAGCAGCTGTGGAGGATGTGGAGCCTGGTGGTCAGCCCGCTCACAGACACCATCACACAGGTGGGCGGACACTTTCATTTAGTGGCTTTATTAGAAAACTCAAATGTTAAGAGTTAGCTCAACTGTGTCGAATGCAAAGGAGGACACACATCTGTTTTGGTGTGGATTTGTTGTCCTGTTCAAGCCAATTGTTTTGCATCATTGTCAATAAAAGTGTTTTGATATATTGATCAGCATGGGGGTTATGACTGTTGTGCAACAACTAACCCCCCAAGTAAGGACAGAAGTTAGTGGTGACTTATTTGCCTTGCATGGGGTGGTTGGGATTAGTGTTAACATATCCAAATAAACCCACCTGACCCTGCTTCAAATAAGTACCTCTTTGTGCAGTGCAAACAACAGGAACTCTCACAGTATTAGTTCAGTATTTGTGTATTTATACTCGGTTTTAATGCTTTTAACTGTTTTTGATGATTTTTGGTAACTGTTTTTGATCACTAATGTGTGTGTATTCATAATGCTTTACCATTTGATTCCAGTACAAATGGTTTAACAAAATGAAAAACTATAACCTAATAAACATCTTTTACCAGAATACAGGCTCTGGTCGGTGATGATTAAGCTTACAAACCTGAACGTGTATTTGTGATTGGAGAAGCTGTGTTACCGTTAAAGTGAAGCGTTTGCTCCGGAGTCTGCCAATAGAGCGGTAAATTAACTTTACGTTTTCCATCAATCTCTTTTTTTACAGTCGAATGAAGTCAACCAAGGAGACGCTCTGGAGCACAACTTCAGCGCCGTGCACTCTGCGCTGCTGTTCCCCGTCACACACCTGCTGCGCGGCACCCCACTACAGCAGGTCCGTTTATATCTCTACTGCATTAAGGTCAATCTTTAAGCCACCGTTTGTCCTTTAAAAAGTCAATGCGTCAACTCACCAGAAAGAGCACATTAATCCTGTTTCAGCTGCACTGTGTCTCTTAAGAATTGATTTTTTTAAATCAATTATAAAGCTCTTAATTGTTTGGTATCTTCATGGCATCTTTATTACCTTTTTTTATTTTGTATTGTTGGAGTTATTTATTTTATAGGTTAATTGTTTTATCAGTGACATATCATTTTAAATTGGTCTTTTCAATCTTATAATTTATTCATTTTTTACTATTTTATTCGTATTTATTTGATAGGTTTTTATATTTTATCCATTTTGCCTTCTGTCTTTTTATTTTACCTAGAGGATCATCATTTAAACCTCCTTGTGTCCCTTGAATTGTTATATTGTGTTTAAATGCTGCATGTGTGCTGAAAGGTTTGACCTGAAGGGAATTTCTTCTTCTCCGTTTCAATTTGTGGCGTGTGCCTTGTTGTCAAAGCACTTTAAGCTGCACATTGTGTATGAAAAGTGCTCTTCAAATACGGCTTCATTACTATTATAGTTATTATACTTTGACCAGAGGCTCTGATTCATCTCGTGTGTTTTTGTTCAGGCGCCTCAGAAGTCGATGCTGTCCTCGTGGTCCAAACTGTACAAAGTGTTCGCTCGCTGCTCAGCGCTGGTGGTCACGGCCGAGGAGAACATCTGCTGCGAGGAGCTGTGCGTGAAGATGAGCGCTGTGATGGACAGAGACGCCCTGATGGTGAGAGGAAAACAGCTGGCAACGAGATTCAAGGCTTTTATTGTCATGTGTGCATAGCTAGTGTAGTTATGACGATGAACATCTTTGGTCACAGGCTCCTCCAACAGTGCAACACAGATACTAGTGCAAGAAAATAAAACGGAATATAATAGGAATAGTCTACAAGTAATCACAGCTATATGTTGGCATCCACACTAAGAAGTATGGTCATTGAGTGAAGTATGGAGTACCCACCCTACCTGGGGAAAAGGGAATTGTAGCTGCAGGAGACACGAAAACGATCCTATCAATTTCCCTCAGTTTTTAATCTTCTGATTTGTACATTTTGGGATTGTCAGAATTTGCTTTTTAAATGAGAAATATTCTTCTCATATTAATCAAATGCTAACATTTAAGAATCGGAGGTTGCTGCTGTGCAATCTTCATACATGTTATCTATTCCTGTAAGTGTAGGTTTTTTAAAATATTAAATTAATCAAAACACACACTGAAAAGAAAATTGACTTGGTAGGTCATTAAAAGTGGTGAAAATATTTGTTAACCCTCCTGTTGTCTTCGGGTCAAATCTGACCGATTTACTGCTTTCATCATAACTTTTTTGTTTTACATTCGATTGCATTAAGGCTTCATGATATCCTTCACAGTAGACATTTGAACATATCAAATTGCTGATCACCACTTTCATTGTATTTTGGATGATTTAGTCAACTTTGTAACATCCATGGTGTTCCCGGTCAAAAATGACCCCATAAAGAAAAGGAATTGGTAACCATCCGGATCAGATCACACGCACACGCACACACACATACTCTAGATGTGTTCCCCCCCCCCTTATGTGCCCATCCCCCCACATGGATCACACCTGGCACACGCAATAATGTTTAGTGTCTGTTCTTTGTATATTTACTGCAGTTTTTCATGTATACCAGTAGTGATACAATATGTACAGTTTGAAAGTAAGGGGGGGGGGCGAAGATGATAGGAGGGTTAAATGTATTTTGCAAACAACATACTATAACATATTCCTGCTGTGATCCTCCAGGTTCCTTCCACATTAAATGCAGTGTCCAGTATCCTCCAGGTCATGGTGGAGTGTGTGGACTTCTCGCCGTACTCTCCTCAGTATCAGCAAAAGCTAAAGTGTAAGAGAACCTAACCTTGTCCAAGTCTTCACACTTTCATGAAATCCATAATTGAACTTGTATTCACGCTCGTTTCTCGCAGCTCCTCACACTCCTGTGAACTGGATGAAGAAGAGGAACAAGGTTTTGGGGAATCTGTCCACCTTCCAGTCCCTGCTGGTCCTCTGTCTGGAGGTTTTTCTGGAGGAAGATTCCTCTGACGCCACAGGACTCGCTCTGGCCTCCGTCATGTCGGCTCTCTTCACAAACTTCAGTCTCCCCAACACCGTCACAGAAGCTCTGAACTCTCTGGTTCCTCCTCTCACTCTGTTCTGCAAACAAGCAGCCAGTGAGCCGCCCAAATTCTCCTCTCAGCTGCAGGCAAAGGTGGGTCCTTTGTCATATGGAGACACCGTTTTAATTACATTACATTCAGTAGCTGCTTTTATCCAAAGTGTCTTGCAACAAACTTGAAAGCAAGAATCCTGCAGGTACATTTCCTATCCATAAGGATAAAGGATTTTAACTTAAAGGGGACCTATCATGCAAAATTCACTTTTTGATTTATTTTATACATAAAGATGTGTCACCGGTGTGTCGGGGAACTCACGCAGCGTCAGAAAATAAAACCCTCTCTCTTTTCCTCTACCCAAATCTTTCAAAAACGAGGGGTACAACGAGCTGATACAGATTTGCGGCCGATATGATGTCAAATCGGTGGCGGACCCACAGCACTATCAGAAACGTTGCTATCAGAAACAATGCCCGACTGTTTTGGACGTAATATGGTCGGTGTTTACATTAGTATCGCTAACACTCAGAGCTAACGTGTGCTGGAGAGCATGTGTGTGAAGAAGCAGGAAGTAAAAAGGAACTCACCTTGTGGTATAACCGGCAAGAGAGAAAGCCTTTGAGCTCAATCCTTGATGTGGTTTAGAACAGGATGGCGTTTTATCACAAGAGAATTTAACTTTTATCTCCGGTAGAATTCTGAGCAGGCATTAGCTCCGCCTCCTCTTTTTTTTTCTTTTTTCTATAAGTTAAGGACCCAAAATCCGTGTTTCTCTCACAGGGCTGGAATAGAGGAAAATGAGGAATGTCTAAAATGCATGATCCGTTTGTATTTTGAGCAAAACACATCATAGACATGTTTTTATATATCTGAGACCCATAATATATGCCTTTTTTAAATAGCATGATGGGTGTCTGCCTATTTTTTGGGTGGGGAAATTCTCTTTTGATTCATTTTTCAAGTCTATACAATCCTTGAGAATATATTTGAATATTCTCTTTTAGCCTTCTGTAGTTCATAATGAAAGCACATATCGATGTATTGCATATTATGCGGACAATAGAGGCAGGACTCACTGACTTTCAAACCTGCTATAAAATAAAGTGTGAACATTTAAGGTTCAAGGCTTTTATTGGTCATACGAACATAGCTACAGTGTAGTTATGACGATGAGCATCTTAGGCTCCTCCAACAGTGCAACACAATAAAACAGAAAAAATAGTGCAATAAGAGTCTATATACAAGTTATTGGAATATGATATATTAGATAACTTATTTATAAGTAGTGATGGATGGATGTTGATTAACATGGTTATGGGGCTGAACCTCAAATCAAAAGTAATCCTTTCCATCTTAAAAAACGTCATCCCGTTCTCAGTGTTATTGATTTGATTTCTATAAATTTAGTTTTCATATTCTCCCGTTTAATTTTATAGGATTTGAGACCTTAAACATGTTGTGACCCCTTGTTAAAGAAACTGTTCATCTAACTTGGAGTACTATTGGATGTGAAGGGAAAAAGTGATCTCAATCCACTAACGTGTGCCTTCCTCTCTCAGTTGGAGAAGCTCCTCAGCGACGTGCTCGGCTGCCTGCAGACCCGCTCCACGCTGGCGTACAACGATGAACTCCTGGCTCTTCTCTCTCCTCTGCTGTGTGTGATGTTTCCTCACAAGAACAAGCAGCTCCGCACCGCCGTCGCTCACTTCTGGAACTCCAGCTTTGGAAACTCAGTCAGCCTCACCTACCCCGAGGAGATCAGGTGAACGTCTTCAGCTCGTATTTAATGCTGCAATGTAGGGATGCCACACATTGTAGACCGTTTACTAAACAAGATGCATTAAAGGCATCACATCCAGGTGCTTCCACTTTCATCCGGCAAAGTTTACAGATTAAGTAGATTATCCTCAGGTTGCCGATTACCGTTTGATTTGAATGCCACATTTTGCCAAATAGGCACTTTACTTTTCACTTAAACGTTTGTCTGCCATCTACTCAATAGTCTCCTTACCTGCGTCATGGGATAAATGAAATCCAGCTTTTAAAAAAATCTTTTATCTATCACAAATTTAAAAAACAAACAATTGACAATCGCAAATTTTTAGATTTTAGCACCAAAATAATACAGACATAATTGTTAATAATAATAATTAGAAACAAAACAAAGGGAAATTAACACTATCATTTGAAAACCGTAAACAAAGCAAAAATATTTAATTGAATCCGGCCATGGCCTCTCTTTACGGACAATTTTACTTTAACATACAAATAACAATGGCAATGCAACAAAGGACAATTATTTGTTTCATGACCTCTCAAACATTAGAAAGAAATAAACATATTTAGGTGTAATTACGTCCGTCTTATCCATGTTTCCATATTCTTTATACAGACCAATATTGAGCCAGGTGAAGCGGAAGACCCCGATCATCCTCCCTGGCTTCGAGGTGGTCGATGTTCCCGATCTCAGTGGACAGTATTCAGTAAGTTGCTTTAACTTTTTAGTGTTGTGATTTTATTTAGCCACTGTTCGTTGTTGTCATTGCTGTTATGTGTGGCTGATCTTGTGTGTTTCCTCAGAGTGAGAGTTCCCAGATGGAGACGAAACTCAGTGGCATCCAGGTGTCGTCTGTGGGGAAGAGAGACTCTCTGCTGAAGGCTTCTGAGCTCCAGAACAAGAGCTCACCGAAAACCTCCAAACCCGTTTCTGTAAGTTCACCAGACCAGCTTTCATCATGAGGGAAACACTAAATATTCATCTAAACATCGTCAGAAAAAAATGCTGTTTAAAAACCACAGGATTGCAATTTAAATACTTAACATGATTTATAATTACTGGAAAGTCCACACATATTTGGAGACCTGAAAGTTTAAGACACGGACACGATTGCTCTGTTTCTTATAGTCTCACTAAAACCAAAGTGTGTACATAAACCAACATGCATGCATACTGTGAGATGGATAAACACATGTACATATTTAGACAAATTAATGAATGTCTCATCTCGGGTGTTTCTCACATTATGTATTTGAAGCCTGATTGAAACATTTGATAATAAGAAAAAGCTGTTCACATGCAAGCCAAAAGGGTATTTGCACAAAATGTTAAATATTTTCACCATGATATATATTTTTTATTTAGCCTTTATTTATACAGGTGTAAAATTTCATTGAGATACAAGGTCTCATTTTCGAGGGACCTGTCAGTGGTAACACTACCACACACAGTTACAGACAGGACACTAAACACAGAGGCAACACTAAAATACAACATCGTAAGAAAAGTAGTCATTGAAATCCATATATGGATAGGATGGTGTATAATGCACTATGTGTTGGCTCATACTTACTTACATATTTCTTTACCAGTTGCTTTGCCATCTTTTTATTACTAGCAATGATATTCTTTAAGATGTAGTGCTTCAAAAGATGTTTAAGTAAAATAATAAATCTCCCGTTCATTTAAAAATGGAAAGCACTTTGTTACCATGTGAGGACAAGTTTACATTGGCTACACAGTATATTCAATTTTCTTTCTAACTATCTCACCATTGCACAACTCTGTTTCCATTGTTTTCTCTACAAAAGACAAAGCTTGACTTTGGCTCCCCGAAGCCCCCCCGCAGAGGAGTTTTGGACGAAGAGGCCTCCATCGACTTCGTCTTTATTCCTCCTGAGACCAAGGAGCGAGTGCTGACTGAGCACCAGAAGGAGGTGAAAAGGACGAAAAGGTCAGTTTTGTCCTCTTGTTTGTTTACATGAGTCAATCAGCGTCCATGTTGTCAGTCTCGTGTAAATCTAATGTTTTCTTTGGCTCACAGGGTCGACATCCCTGCCATGTACAACAACCTTGATGCGTCTCTGGATACGACGGTGTTCACCCAGTACACCCAGAGCCAAGAGGACTCTTCGTAAGTTCTGAGTGTCATCAAGAGAAATCCCTGCTCTCTAATAAAAACTCAGCATTCATAAACTAAAACGTTTTTCCCCCACAGGGACAAACTGGCATCTGAACAAGCTGACAAGGTTACAGATGAGGAGGCTACTGGCAAGGTAAGGAAACACACTGACAGGAAAGACTCCACAGGGGTCTGCTAAAGCCAGAATGAATAAAACAAAAACTTGTTTATTGGTACTTGCAGCTAAAACACAGCTCTTATTTATTTGAGAAATGTAAGTTGGAGATGTTCCCATTAATGAATTTAACACTGCTACTACATAAATAATTGGAGCTCGAACAAGTGCATTTGTGCATATACCAGCTCACAAATTATAAATATCCAGGAAGACTGCTGACCAACAAGGCAAAATACATTTTAAAAAGCAGGAATCGGGTCATTCGTGTAACAGTTTCTGATCAGGTTTCCTAACAGGCCCTCCAACTCTTCCTGGGAGATCTCAAGCTTTTCCGGGCCAGATGTTTAATCTTTACATAATGTGCTGCTCAAGAGTCTCCTCCCTATGAGGCATCCAGGAGGCATTATAATCAAATGGGGTATTGTGAAATTGCATCAGATTATCTCCCATATGTTCTGAAAAAAACATAATTTGAAATGGTACACCATCTTAAAAAAAACTGCTTCAGAACATTACATTTATGGAGAGTTTTTTCAACACGCAGAATATTCTTCTTCTTTTTTAATGACAGACAGTTATTGAAGCACTTCAAAGCTTCAACAGGAAATGCCTATTATGACTTGGCTTTCATTTGGAACTAGAACTACATTCTTCATCACATTGAATAGAAAAAATTCACAAGTTTGCATTTTTTTACACTTAAAAAAAACTTCTATTTTGTCCTTTCCACACATATTTATTTACTTTTCACTTGGTTTCTTCCAGGTTCCTCAGGAAGATGTTGAAACAGAGGAAGACCATGACATTCTAACCAAAGACACTCAAGACTATGCCAGTCCAAAAGCGGTAGATGCTATGCCTGAAAACCATATTCAGGGAGATATGATTCATGAGTCCAGAGATGTTTCGATGGAGGACGATACCATTAGTGATAGAGCAGAAGACTTGGAAATGCAGTCTAAAGAAGGCCCAAGTCCTGACATCTCTGGTTCTTCAGATTTGGTCTCTGGGACTCCTCAGAAACAAAACAGTCGCCGTCAGTCCTTCATCACTCTGGAGAAGTATGCTGAGGGGAAAGCTGGTAGTCCCAGCAGTACTTTCACAGGTCCCCTAATAAAGACCTCCGATAGCCAAGAACGTTCCAACGCCAGCAAAAAGTCGTCCTCTCAGGTTTCACAGACATCCACTAGTCCTGAGCCCCAAGGTTCCCAGTCCTCTCAGACAGGGAAAGTTAAATCGGCGAGTCCTATGACTGACGCTTTTGAGTCCCCTGTAAGACCAAAAGACTCTAGAAAAAGAACTGAGCCAGTAAAGCTGACTATGAGACTGGCCAGCGACCCAACAGAGGACGAAGACGTTATCCCCGACACCCAGACTGAAGGGGAGGACAAAGAAAGTACAAAAAGTACCTCGTCATCAGAGGAAACAAAACCCTCAAGCCAGGAAGAGGAATTTGATGCAGCTCTAGATGATTCTCATTCTTCTCTGTCTGAGACTTCTCAAAGCGAACTAAGACGTTCTGGGCGCCCCAGAGTCAGACCTCGGCTGCCTGGAGAGAGCCCTGAGAAACGTGAAGATAAAAACACGCTGTTGAAAAGGCGACGTTCTGGAGATGAACCTAAAAGTGATTCTTCAAAGTCGAGCAGGCCAAACACAAGAAGTACACAGGCTGCTGAGGAAGACGATGGCAGATTACGAACGAGGGCTCAGACGGACAAGAGTGAGTCAAACCTAACCAACTCTCAAAGAAAAGCAAACCAGAAGATCAAACTGTTCAACAATTCGGAGAACTTCCTTGAAGAACCTGAACCCAAAAAGCGAAGCACCAGAGACTCCAGCCAAACTGATTTGCTGGCTGATAATGAAAGTCAGTCACAGGGTAAACGAAGGCGGAGGAGCAAAGCATCGATGGAGAAAAAGGATTCGGCTGACGTTGTAGAACAGGCTAATAAGGATGAGGAAAGGCCAAAGAAAGATTCTCAAATAATCACTCCTTCCCCTCAAACTAGTGCCATACCCCAAGAGATGGAGATTGAAGATCAGACCAACAATGACATCGATTCTCAGACTGTACAAGATGGTGAAAAGCTAGAAAAAGACTCTCAAATGATCGCTTCTCCTCAAATTCAGGGCCAATCCGAAGGGTCCGAGCTTATAGAAAAGCCCAACAATGAAAAGAAAGATTCTCAGATAGTCGCTTCTCCTTCAACTAATGACGAGTCCGGAGATACAACAGGCACAACAGAGAAGTCGGAGGTTAAAGATCAACTTAAGACAAGGGAAGCCTCAGATGATGACCGTAGTCAAGGGGACTCTCAAGCGATCACCCCCTCATCTTCTGAAAGCCAGTCTCGGCGCAGATCCGGAAGAAGCAAGGCATCATCTGAGGCAACGGGGTCTGAAAGTAAAAGTGAGAATAAGGATTCATTAGAAAGGCGGAGCAGGTCTAATTCTCAGGCTTCACTGACAGCTGACAGTCAGCCGGAGGCCAAAAAGAGAGGTAGGCCCAAAAGAGTACAAGAGGATCCCTCAAAGTCGAGTCCTATCTCAACCCCAGAAAGTTCTCAGTCTTTAGATACCGCCAAGTCCTCCCAAGGCCTTGGACGCAAATACGTACGTAGAACTTCTGAAGTGTTACCAGTCGCCAGTACAGAGTCTGAAAGCCAAAAGGCCAAAGAAGATCCCCCAATGCCCAAAAAGAGGGGAAGGAAACCTCGACTGTCTCTTCCAAGTCCTCTCACCGTTGAATCTAAAGAAAGCCAAATTACTAACGATATGGTAAAAGGTGATTCCGATGCTTCTCAAAAGGCAGAATCACAAAGTGTAGAAGCTAAAGCAGACTTGGAGGATTTAGAGAAATCGCAGAATTCTGAATCGCTCCAGATAAACACTGAAGAGCAAGGTGACGCAGAATCACAGATGGAGATGGAGGTTGATGCTGTTGACAACACAAAGGAAAGCCAATCGCTCACCGCTTCAGCTCGCAAGGAGCAAACTCAAGTTACTGAGATGACCTCTTCACAGGAAGGGGACACTGGAGACTTGCCCTCTGCTGATATGCCTGAATCAGCTGGAATCAGTACTGAACAGAATCAAGAAGAGTTGCTATGTGACCCTTCTGTTGAGGACACAGTGGAGGCCTCTGATGAGTTGATAGAAAAACTCCAGGCCTCCGAGTCTTCAGAGGAGAAAGCTGCTGAGCCTAGTGAGGAAGTTGCAGCGAAACAAGAGGATGATTCAGATTCAATGGATCAAGAACCTCTAGTTTCAGCCGAGGAACCGGATGTCGTTTCAGCCGAGGAGCTGAAGGTCGTTCCAGCCCAGGATCTGGAGGTCGTTCCAGCCGAGGATCCGGAGGTCGTTTCAGCCGAGGATCCGGAAGTCGTTCCAGCCGAGGATCCGGAGGTCGTTTCAGCCGAGGATCCGGAGGTCGTTCCAGCCGAGGATCCGGAGGTCGTTCCAGCCGAGGATCCGGAGGTCGTTTCAGCCGAGGATCCGGAGGTCGTTCCAGCCGAGGATCCGGAGGTCGTTCCAGCCGAGGATCCGGAGGTCGTTCCAGCCGAGGATCCGGAGGTCGTTCCAGCCGAGGATCCGGAGGTCGTTCCAACGGAGGAAGAAGGTGAAGACCTTGACACTACTTTCGGTGAACAAGTCTCTACCGAGTGTCAAAATGTCATCGATGATTTGTCAAAGGATGAAGAACAGTCCGCCTCCAGCAAAGAAGGCGAATCAACATACCAGCACACAGAGTACACCAGTGCAGAAAGCGCAATTTTAGAGCGTCAGTACGAAGAGGAATCTCGAGCCCTCCACAGTTTGAACGATGTTGTCGCAAATTTGGATGCTGCTCTGGCTCAAGTTTCTCCAGCGAAGCAGAAGGACCTGGAGGCTTTAATGGCGGCAGATCTCGGCCAAAGCCCCAGCAGCAGGACCAGAGGAACCTGGTCTCCTACAGCCTCCCCATCCACAAGTATCCTTAAGAAGGGTCTGAAGAGACCGCTCGAGGATGAGACTCCCTCACCCATTATCAAAGTAAGTGACAACACGCTGGTGAAATTTGAAAATGGATAATTGGTTTGTAATGTCAGTGAAAGTAAAAAAAAAATATTTCCCATTTGCAGTCGAGGCGTGTGTCTTTTGCTAATCCGATCCATCATCAGGAAATTGCGGACGACATTGATCGTCGCAGCCCTGCGCTCAGAACCAGCTCCCCGAGAAGAAACAAAGGCAGCTGTATCCCTCAGCCAAAGGTATTAGTGACGCGTTTGTTTTACTTCGCCTTTTATTTCTGCACCACATGAACCAAACTTCAATCCAACAACCCTCCTTCTATTTATTCTAGTATGTCACGACTCCAACAAAGGGCCTGCTGATCCTGAGTCCCAGAAATCTGCACAGTCCAGGCTACAAGAGCTCCAAGAAATGCCTGGTATGCTGCAAAACCAAAACTTGACTTACTTGTAGCTATAATTTGGCTTACACAACTTGTAAGAGAAATATCTGGCTCTAAAAGGTGGATTTAGTGATATCAAAACACTTTTAACAAATGTAGCCCACTAGCTGTCTGTCCTCTTATTGACATGCACTGACATAAAATGTGCTGATTAAACACGGGCGTGGATCTGCTTGGCCTAAGTTACTCGAACTAAGCTTCAAGGGTTTTAGCGATTGTCATTTTAATAACATTCCCACCTGCCTCCACTGTAACGTGTTAAGTCGTAGTTGACAATTGTTGTCTCGACCTGTAAACAGACTTTGATTTGTAAAATTGGTAAACTCCCCCTTTTTTTTAAATGAGCTGTAAAAACAAAATGAGTGGGTCGCTGTAGGGCTGCACAGTTTTGGGAAAAATCTAATTGCGATTTTTCTGACAAATATTGCGATTCGATTTGCGATATTTGTTTTTAAGCGACCCAACGGAAGTTTATCGTGAAATGCGGCCATATCTCCGGCTAGGAAGGTCGTATTAACGTGCTCCCGTCTCTAGCACCCCCGCAGCCCGAGCTACGAGTGAAAGAACTAAACATACATGAAACTTCTGTTGGGTTGCTTTAAAGTCAAGCTTCAGTTTAAGATTCACCCTGTAATAGAAACATGTGATGGAGCATTACTAACCTGACTCAGATGGTTGGTTTCACCAAAGCATCTAAGGCTCCGTTGGAATGTTGAAAAAAAATCGCAGGCTTTGCGATTTCATAATTGCATCATTTCAAATTTCGATTTAAAATCGATGAATCGTTCAGCCCTAGGTCGCTGCAGAGCTGGATAATAATGTTCTGTGATGCATCGTCGCAGGTGTTGGTTTACAGTTAGAAACGGTTGTCCTGATGGTAGATGCAAACTTGTTTGTTCCTCTAGATTTCCGAAATGAGCAAGGATCGTCCCGTCTCCAAAGACTGCATCTACCCTGCTCTGGTCGGCTGCTCGGCGCCAGTAGAAGCTGTGCTGCCGCAGATCTCCTCCAGCATGTGGTGAGTCAAGTAAATATTTAACCTTCCTTAAATATATTGTTTTATCAGGTGCATCTGTTTGTAACTGCTGCCGTTTCTCCTCATAGGTATCGGGGTTTCGGGAAGCTGGTTCGAGCCAGAAACATAAAAACTGTCGGCGACCTCAGCGCTCTCACTCTCACTGAAATCAAGACTCTACCAATTCGCTCCCCGAAGATCTCCAACGTCAAAAGGGCGCTAAAGAACTACGAACAACAAGTAAGCCAGGGGAATCCAAAGTTGCAAAAGCATTGATGTCACACTGCATAAATACAAACGATACCGTTTTACAAAACAAACGCATAAAGGTATAATTCTTGTATTTGACCTTTTGGATTATTCTCTTCCAGCGTAAAGGACGAGGCTTTGATGAGTTGAAGAGTTTGGATGACTTGGAGATGATGACCTCTGAACTGGAGGAAACCAGTGCTCCTCAGAACCAGGATGAAGACGACAAGACCTCAGAGACGCTAGGTGTGTAAAAACTCTTTATTAAGTCGGTTTGTATTCAAAGGTAAAAGTTGGGGACAGTAGAAGCTGCTGGGACTCCCAGCAGCTTCTACTGAAGCCTTCTGAGTAAATCGCCAGAACGCCGACACCTCCTCATCTCCACCGCTCCCATGTTTTCTTTTGTGTTGCCATAAGTTAGTCTCTCTGCGTTTGTGCGCGGGGCTAATGCTAATGCTAATGCCAGCAAATACAATGGCGGCTTCACAACATTTTCAGAGTTTTACGGGGCGTGGTTTGCAATCCGCCCAGCCAATCAGAAATGGGAACCTTTTTCTCCCATGAAAGTACCTGCTCTCTAGCAGGGACTGAAAAGGGTGTGAAAAGATTCTCATGAACTAAGTTCTAGTACCGGATTTCTTTGGTGTGAACGCAACATTTCAAAAGGAACTATACTGGGAAAAGTACTCCGGTGTGAAAGCACCTATTGAGTATTTATCAGAAGGTCAAACTAATGTTTAACTTTATAAACGTCCTCTTATTTTTGCAGCTACAGCGCTGATAGACGAGCCGCTTCCTGCTGACGGTCCCATGGAGGACGACTGCCCCAAAAACCTGACTCCTGACACACCTGCCGGAGAACACACACCTGCAGGACGGCTGCAGGCGGAGGTGGAGGCTCTGAGCTACAGCATGACACCACAGGAACTTAATAACTGCTCCTCTCAGCAGCTGGTCCAGATCCACGATCAGTTATCGGGCATGATGAGGAGCGTCGTGGTCGAGCTGCAGACGCGAATCTTCGAAAAAGAAGACAAACGCTGACAGCAGATGTTGAAAAACACATAAAGACAGATCTATTTAAGCTTCAACAAGACTTGTTAAATTGACGTATTTAACAAAGAAAGATTTTATGCTTTTAACTCTGAATGCCTGGTCTCATCACCTTACTTAAAGTGTTTTTTTTAATAAATGCTAGCAGCACTTTTTTAGTATTTGTAGATTGGGCTGTTGGATAGTTTATAATGAACTCAAAGGGAAGCACAGTCACACTTTTTAAGCTGTATTATTCATATTACTAGTGTCCACATGAATGGCTTCTTGCTCCTCTTAACCAATGTTTAAGTTGTGTACATAAGCTTCCCTCATTTACATCCATGGGCCTGTTTTTTAGGCTGTTTACAATTCAACCTATCGGTGCTCTTGTATATTTTGTAAAATGTTCTGTAATTTCAGTTGAATGTATTTTTGCAGTTTTAAAGTCTTGAAGCAAACTTTAGATGGTAGTAGACACTTCGGTCTTTTTTATGGAAGCATTTAAAACTCCAAATAAAAAAAACTTAAGTTCAATAACATTAAGCTTTTTGTTTGATTTGAGAGAATGTTTATCAGAAGATCAGCAGACATACGGACAGCCTTGGGGAGGGATATGTAAGAAAGAAATGAAGGTGACCCCAGACGTTTTCAACATTGATTTACCAATTTATTAAATTTTAAATAGCTTTAAATGGGCCCCATTATGCTAACTTTCAGGTTTGATATATTTGTATTTTGTGCATCTACTGAGACATGTTTACATGCTTCTGGAGGGCTTGGGGATTTTAGCCTTTGCAGACCATTTACATGCACAAAAACCTATTTAGCACAGGAAAGGGAAAACTCCAAAAAAGCATGATAGTAGGGCCTCTTTAAAGAGTAAGGTTTATCATATTGCATTGACAGGTGTTTTGTTTAAGTGATGGGATGTAGAAGTGCACAGGAAGCATAACGAGATTCCTTTCTTAGTGATTTAAATACAAATGATGGCAGACAAAATATTATTCGTTTTTTTTAAAAAGTATAGTCTAATATTTAAACATGTTTAAATTAAGTAGGTATCTTCTCAGGATAGTTATATCGTAACCTATTTTTTGCCTATTGTAGGATATACCTCATACAAGAGACTCATTTTGGAACATTTCCACTTGGTTATACAAGAAATCTGAATTACAGTAAAAAAACATAGCATTTTGAAACTTGCTTTCTAATTGGCTTAAAGGTGGGGTAGGTAATTCACTTCAGAAACACTTTGTTATATTCCATGGAATGCTCTTAACATCCCGATATGAATATATGAAATGCTTTGACAATAAATACATGAAAACATGTCATCTGTGGAAGCCGTGGCGCTGTAAAAAGCACGACCAATCTGAGCCGGCCCGGCTAAAATAACAGGATGGCCGACCTGCCTGTCAGCCGTCAATATATAATATCAAGTGTTAAATCAGACTTTAGTTCCACCTGGAGTAAATCCACAAGCTACCCTGCAGTATACAAAGTAATTCAAACTAGCTGCACCTTTACTGATATAATGATCAATCATTATAAAACATATATTATTCTGAAATGGACCAATCTGCACAATGAATACTTTTACTGTCGCTACTTTCACTATATTTTGATGATAATACTTTTCTACTTTTACTTGAGGGACATTTTGAATGCAGGACTTTTACTGTAACAGAGTATTTCTACACTCTGGTACTTCTACTTTTACTCAAGTACAAGATCTGAGTACTTCTACTTTTACTCAAGTACAAGATCTGAGTACTTCTACTTTTACTCAAGTACAAGATCTGGGTACTTTTCCCACCTCTGAACCAGAGTAACACATAGCTTTGTGGTTAAAAGGGACATTTAAAGGTCACCTATTATGCAAAATCCTCTTCTTCATGTCTCATCTACATCAACATGTGTCCCCTCTTCTTCATGTCTCATCTACATCAACATGTGTCCCCTCTTCTTCATGTCTCTTCTACATCAACATGTGTCCCCTCTTCTTCATGTCTCTTCTACATCAACATGTGTCCCCTCTTCTTCATGTCTCTTCTACATCAACATGTGTCCCCTCTTCTTCATGTCTCTTCTACATCAACATGTGTCCCCTCTTCTTCATGTCTCTTTTACATCAACATGTGTCCTCTCTTCTTCACGTCTCTTCTACATCAACATGTGTCCCCTCTTCTTCACGTCTCTTCTACATCACCATGTGTCCCCTCTTCTTCATCAACATGTGTCCCCTCTTCTTCATGTCTCTTCTACATCACCATGTGTCCCCTCTTCTTCATGTCTCTTCTACATCACCATGTGTCCCCTCTTCTTCATGTCTCTTCTACATCAACATGTGTCCCCTCTTCTTCATGTCTCTTCTACATCAACATGTGTCCCCTCTTCTTCATGTCTCTTCTACATCAACATGTGTCCCCTCTTCTTCATGTCTCTTCTACATCAACATGTGTCCCCTCTTCTTCATGTCTCTTCTACATCAACATGTGTCCCCTCTTCTTCATGTCTCTTCTACATCAACATGTGTCCCCTCTTCTTCATGTCTCTTCTACATCAGCATGTGTCCCCTCTTCTTCATGTCTCTTCTACATCAACATGTGTCCCCTCTTCTTCATGTCTCTTCTACATCAACATGTGTCCCCTCTTCTTCATGTCTCTTCTACATCAACATGTGTCCCCTCTTCTCCATGTCTCTTCTACATCAGCATGTGTCCCCTCTTCTTCATGTCTCATCTACATCAACATGTGTCCCCTCTTCTTCATGTCTCTTCTACATCAACATGTGTCCCCTCTGTGGAAAGAGACTCTGAAAGTTTCAGGAACAAAGATTCTCTCTCTTTTTGATCCATTTCTATAAAAACCTGTCTGAAAATGAGCTGATCAGATTTTGGCCACGTTATGATGTCATAACGATGTTTTGTCTTGTGTAACCATTAGCCAATCAGCAACCAAGGTAACCCCCCCCCCCCCCCCCCCCCTATCACCTGAATCTCCTCCTAGAGCACCATTGAGTTCTTTGTAACCAAATCTCTCTCAGAGGGGCGTGGGGAGGGGCTCCTTATTTTCATCTAAAGTAACAGACAGAGAATCAGCACTTTGGAAACAGGGCTGAAACAGAGGGGATTATGGGTAATGCTGCAATGATCTGTTTGGTGTTTCAGCCAATCAGAGACAGGCTCTGTATATATCCGAGACCTATAATAGATTGATGAAAAACACTATAATACCAACGCAGGACTGAATAAAACAGGAATAAAATAAGAATAAAACAAAATTCCATGTAGCCTATATATAGTGTCTTTTCTCCGGTTGACCCCCCCTGTGAGGACAGGTCTAAAGGATCCCACTGAGCAGTCTGATCAGTGTGAGGGTCTTGGCTGACAGCCTGGAGCGTAAATGGAGAGCAGTAATGATAATATAATACAATCTGACAGAAGGTGCCACTTTCTCCTTCCTCTGTTTCATCCTCTTTATGAGCGCCTGCTCTTTGGCTCGGTGTGTTAGTAATTATCTGATTATTCCTGCGGAGCTGCCAGGGCCTGCGCTGCACTTCCACTGTGTCTCCAGAGAAAGTCGGACTCAGCGTGCAAGCTTAGCAGAAAGAGCTGCTGGAGCTGGAGGAGGACCAGGAGGAGAAACGCTCCAACAGACGGAGCTGCAGGAGGAGAGGACACAGAGCTGAGGAAACACTGTGAGGTGAGACTGCAACACACACTGAGGTGAGACTGCAACACACACTGAGGTGAGACTGCAACACACACTGAGGTGAGACTGCAACACACACTGAGGTGAGACTGCAACACACACTGAGGTGAGACTGCAACACACACTTCGATGCAGTATGTGTCTGATATCTATCTATCTATGGAGGCGTGCGGCGCAGTGGGTTGTGCGTTGGTGTTAGGTGTCAGGGGGTCACAGGTTCAAACCCCACTGCAGTCAGCATGTCGTTGTGTCCCTCAGACACTTCACCCCAAATGGCTCCTGTGGGGATTGCCCACAGGATTGAGTATGTTAGTCGCTTTGGATAAAAGCGTCTAACAAGTGACATGTGATGTAATCTATCTATCGTCTTCAGATCATTTGTTTGAGTGGGTTAGCAGTTTTCCAAAAGCCATATTGATTGTAATTCACATATTGAGGGGCTTATTTTGTTTTTTTCAACATGTGTTGTAAATTAAATTCCAATCAGAGAGCACGAGGAATTAAAAAACTATATCTATCGGTATATTTAAGATAAAGTGAAAGTCTCGTTATGCCTTTTTTATTGCTTCAATTACATTTTCTGAAATATGAAAACTGAAAACAAGCAAAATTGCATCTAAAGTTGTTCAGATGTGCTCCTCACTGCCGCAGACTTCGACAGTATTTTACGACAATACGAGACTTGATCCGTGATCTGTGTTTTGCAGAGCAGGCATTTCCACCACCAGCAAGCCAACAGCACCGAAAGACAGGAAAATCAATGTTAAAGGATAAAGGGTCTTATTTATTACAGCATTAGTGGAATACGTTCTAAATCTGTCTGAAAGAACTCGCTATTACACTAAAAAGCTGTATCTTATAAAGCGTGCATTAATCGGCTGCGTCTCGTCCACTCAGGGTGTTTGTGGGTTTTCTCAGAAGAAATCATTCTCAATCACAACCGGGGAGAGATACATTTAATTACATGAATGTGGGGGTTTATAAACAAGGTCGTATCAGATCTTTAGAGAAAATATAATATTTGAAACCTGCAGAAAAACATTATGTGGCCTTAATATGCTTTTTGGGGTTTTCCTCCCTGTAGTGTGTTATACAAGTTTTTGTGCATGTAAATGGTCTGCAAAGGCTAACATCCCTGTCTCTCCCACACACACCCCCCTGCCTGAAACGCCTCCATTGGACTCCTTTGTTTACTTCCTGAACATAGTGACATCACTTTGTTACACTCGCGCTTCTATTGGCTAGCGCTCCAACACATTGTGCATGATGGGCTAAGGGGCGGGACATCTCTAAGCGGTTGACCAATCACAACAGAGCCGGCCAGCTAACCAATCAGAGCAGACTGGGCTCTGGTTTCAGACAGAGGGTGAAAAGAGGTGCTGCAGCACAGGCAGTATGAGAACAATAAAGAGCTTTTTGAACATTAGAGCATGGAGACATGTCCCAGTAGAGACACTAAATACATAGAGAATGCAATTCCTGCAGAAATTGCTAGTGGGAATGCTTTATGCTGAAAAGCTGCCGCTAAACTGCTATGCTGAAATGTAATGTGTAAGAAGAAAGTGCAGAATTTAGATTGAGATGATACATGAACACTGGGGGCTTGGATGTGTGATGAGAGAAGAAAGTCAAAAGGCTTTGGAAAGCAGCAGAATATTTGAACTGCCAACTTTTGAACTAACTTGATGGCGAATGATCTGTCGCCATGCCAACGGCATTGTATGACATCCCATAATACGCTTAGATGCGTTGATGGCTGCATCGTTACCAAACCTGTGAAGTTTTGGGCCATTTGGAGCATTTGAAGTGTGCTTTTTGTGTACTTTCGGGTCAATCATGTGGCCTTTTTGGCAGATGAACTAAAGGCTGCTGTGGGGAAAGATGAGGCTGAACTTACGATGGGGTTTAATGGAGACATGTTGAGAGTTTTTGTCACTTCGTGCCCTCAAGAGGCATTTTGTTTAATTATTTTGCTTAATTTTTTTTTTATCATTGAAGCTACGAGATGTTTCCCTACGTTTGTCATGAAAAATGATGTCTCAGGAATGTAGGGTTTGGGAATGATGGCAGGTTTAAAAGTGAAGTGGTGTGAGGCGCACAACCTGGAAATGATCTTTGACCCCAAGTCAGTAGGTGATCACAGCCCGTCCTTATCAACAGGGAGGGAGCAGGTTTCACGTTTTAAATATTTGGGGATTTATTTTGATGCTCAGTTAGGCTGGGCCCATCAGGTAGATCAGGTGGATCAGGTGGATCAGGTATGCTCAAAGATAAGCCAGCACCTGCATTTCCTGCGTCGGCTCAGGGTTCGTGGAGTGGATACATGCATCGTGTTAATGTTCTACAGGACAGCAATTGAGTCTATTATCCGTTATGGCATCACAACATGGTTTGGTAACTTGTCAGTTAAATCTAAATCACAACTCCAGAGCTTGATGAAAAGGGCTGGAAAAATAATTGGCGTGCTTCCACCATCCTCTCTTCAGGAGATGTTTGAGGAGATGGTGAGAAAGCAAGGCCGTAAATCACATGCGACCCCAAACACATCCTGTATAGAGAGTTTGAGTTGCTGAAGGTATAGATTACCAAACTGTAGATTGAACAGGTATAAGTTTTCCTTTGTTCCGCTGTCAATCAAGCTGCTGAACAGTCAGGAACAATTGTGATTCTGCTGTTAGGAGTTGTTGGGAGGTGCAATGTTTACAGTGTAGTTTGTGCAATCGAGAAGGTTAAATAGGGGAAGTGCATTATGTGTAAATAGGTATGGACACAATAGGGATGTGTGCAATAGGGAAAGTTCTGTACCTGTTTGTTTCTTGTTTGTTTCTTTGCCATGTGATATGTGATCTCTGCTCTGTATCTATGACTGATTGACCTGAATGTGTTATGTGTATTATCTCGATGCCCCAGACACATTTCTCCTAAGGGAGACAATAAAGCTTTATCTTATCTTATCTTATCTTAAAAGAAAATATGAAGGCACTCTAGCTGTGACATCACACTCTAAAATCTGAAGAAGGCCTCTTTACCAAGGTCTGAACAATGTTTAATATCTCTAAAAGTACGATTCAGATTTAAAAGTTGTGTTACACGAATAATGTCAGAAAGATGTGTAACATTTTAAAGTTGGAATGAGGTTTCCGAGTGAAAGTATGAATGAGCAGTTAGCAGTTGAAGTCGCATGAAGATTGTTGAAGTCTGAAGAGTTTCTCCATTGACTTCCATGTTAAAAATGTGATGAATTATGGGATGTATCTCTGGAATTATGAAAGTTATGAATGAGAAAAATAATAGCCATAGATTCCCGACCGAGCTGAACGTTTTGATGTTTGAACGGAGTTTCTGCGATGTTCAATGCGGGAGGAGAAGAGGGCCAAAATAACCCAGCGGAATAATAAAGAATTTTGTGCGTAGCATAGCAGTTAGTTAACTCAATTGTACTCAATTTTTTTTTTAGTCAGTTTATTGAACATGTCAGAAACAAAAACATACAGCAATAATTTATATATTCTCTTTTTTTCCTTTTTTTTTTCTCACTCAAATTAATAATTATAACAAAGTACAAAAAACAAATAATAACAAAAAAAAACAATAATAATTCTCAGATAGTCTGTCATGTTCAACAGGGGCAAGAAGAAGCTGTTCTGGTCCTCCCCCCTCTAGCATATATGTTCTTATAAATAACACATTAGGTCATCAGCGACATGTTTGTCTTGTTCATTTGTTTTTTTACAAAACAATCAGAAATAAATTACTTTTACAATTACAAGAAATAACAACAAATGGGATTTTACAGGTCTTGTTCATAACCATTCATGATTTGGCTCCTAAATAATACTTTCAGTTTAGACTTGTACAATATTTCAGTGCATGGTTACAGTTATTCCACAGACTAACACCTTTGGATGAGATGCAATGAAGTTTGGCATTTGTTCGTACGGGTGTTTTTTGAAAATGCAGTTTCCTCTCAACATGTGCATGCTTTCTCTCCGTGTGAAAAGTCCCTGGATATTATGAGGTCATTGTTGATTTGCTTTGAACATAATTTGAATAGTTTTATAATCAACCAGGTCTTGTAGTTTTAGTGCTTTTAGTTTGATGAACAATTTATTTGTAGGTTCTCTGTAGGTAGTTTTATGTATTACTCGTATGGCTCTTTGTTGCACGATGAAGATAGGATGTGTATTTGTTTTATATGTGTTCCCCCAAACTTCCACACAATACATCATGTATGGAAGTATGAAGGAGCAGTACAGCATAACCTGAGCATGAGAGGACATGGTGTCAGGACTCAGTGAGGATGTGTCCGTGTGTGTGAAGTTTCATATTTTTCACATCTGCTTGTTGTTGCAGGAATAGAAGCGATGCTGACTCAGCTGGTTTTGGGATGGACTGCCTTGCTCAGTGGCCTCCAGCCAGCTGCTGCCTCCATCACAACCAGTGAGTGAAACATGTGCATGATCACATATTTCCAGTGTATAAACAAAGGAGTACTGACAGAGCAGTCACATGATAACGCATATTGTCAAATTGTATCAGGTTTATTATTTTTTAAATGTGTGTCTGTAGGGTTACTGTCTAACAGAGGCAGCAGGGGGTCCGCTCCAAAGTGTCAAATCTTCATCTCTCCTCCACCTCCTCCACCGGTGTTTCCTACTGTCAAACGACAAGAAGAGCTGATGGTGACGGCACACACACACACACACACACACAACACACAACACACACACACACACAACACACACACACACACAACACACACACACACACAACACACACACACACACACACACACACACACACACACACACACACACACACACACACACACACCATGTATACATCACTCCGGACAACATCACATTGACTTACATGCATTTCCTGGAGACTTATCTTAACCTTAACCATAACCAACACATGCCTAACCATAACCCTAACCAAGTCTTCACCCTAAAATTAATGATTCCCCTTATGGGGACCTCCAATTTGTCCCCATAAGGGAGGTGAGTCCCCACACGTGACTGTGTAAACAGATGTAGGTCCCCACAAGTATAGTCACACACACACACACACACACACACACACACACACACACACACACACACACACACACACACACACACACACACACACACTCACTTGTCTGAATAAGGGTGTGTCTCTCTCTCTTCAGGTGGATATAACAGAACTCATCACAGGACCAAAAGGGGACAAGGTAGGGCAGACCTCAGTTATTAATACCACAAAACATAAATGAGTTATTTAACCAATCGCATGTGTAATTTAAAGTCCGTCCTGTTTTATTCACTCTTTTACTGTTTTCACATAATGACACTTTAATGGTGTTTATGTTTGAAGGGCTGCAGAGGACCCAGAGGACGGATGGTACAGTGAAACACACTCAGAACCACAAACACAAATGACTTTTTTCTGGATGTGAAACTGTGGAAGCTCTCCTTTGTGTGTTTTAGGGTCCACCTGGTGTGAGGGGTCCAGAGGCAGAACATGGAGTACAAGGAGCCATCGGTCAGCCGGGTCCAAAGGTCAAAGAAATAACATCAATCTTTCTAACCGTCCTCTGTCGTCTAAAATCTAAAATATGTGATATAACCTCTGTTTTAAAACGTTATTGGCCTGTGAGGCTAGGGATCCAGATAGTCTGCATGGTTTTACGAAGTTCCTTCTAGAAAATATCTGTGAAAACAGGTAGGGGTAAATCGTTTTATTTTTGGTCAAATTGTATCTTAATGCAAGCAACACCTTATGCTTATCACATTAGAACATTGGGGTAGTGGAGTGGAGTTACGCCCAGCTGGTGCACTCCACTCCTGGTGACCAAAAGACCATTTATTCAACTCTAACTTTTTCTTTAACAAAGTGGCTTAATGCAATATATGTCCATCAAGGATCCATCCTTGACAAATCAGGCCTGATAAATAAAATCTTTTGACACCATTCTGATCATATTGAGGACTGTTGCAAAATTCTGTATATTTATTTAGTTGACTTTCCTTTATGATTGTTATGTTGTGTTTCCACAGGGAGAGAAGGGTAACAGAGGCTGGAGAGGTCTGTACGGAGACATAGGAACTCCTGGGATGATAAAGGTACCGTCACTCAACTCCTGACTCATAAACATTGATCATATGCCGCCTGTTTTCATTTATATCACATGACTTTATGCAAACTAAGGCACAATTCAGTATTGACTGGACGTATTATCTGTATGTATAAGCTGTTATTTACACGTTAAGACACTGAAATGACATTTAGATTGCCAAATGGACCCTTTACCTGGTGCATATCGCTTCATCAAATCAGTTGACTTATAACTGCATTAAAAAGGCATGCCAGACCTACATACATCTTGCTTTTAAAACATTATTTTAAAGCAAGTCACCACGAAATGCACCTGAGTGCAGCCTCATATGCAATTGAATGTTTGTGGTAAAAATGATTAATATTAGTATTTATATTCACAGGGCAGTAAGGGGCGTAAAGGATTCAGGGTAAGTGACAGTTTTACAGCGTGTCTTTTTTCTGTTATTTTATTAGATAAGTAAACAGCACTTCAATTTATTGTTATACTATGTGACTTTTTTATTTATTTATTATATATAAGTGATTCTTTGTCTTTGTCTCTTTCATTTTTTATGTTCATTTGGAAAGTTCTTTAAATTCCCTGAATGTCAAAATGAGCAATAATACATGTGTTTTCTTAGCTTTACGGACATTATGGACTTTAAACACATTTTCTTTTTTAATTATTTTTTATATTTATATGTATTTGTACTGCTATGTTTGTAATTTTCTTTTTCTTAATGTTTTATGTGAGGGACTGCGGATGGAAAGTAGCTCAATCCGGCATATTTACACTTGCCACATTTCATGTTTTAAGTGTTCATTAAAGGTGGGGTAGGTGATTTTGGAGAAACCAGCTCGAGTGCGCTAGAATTAGAAAATACACAACCGGAGAAAATCTTCCCCTTCCTCACAGAGCCCCTCCTCCAACACACACGAACGCGCACATGACCAATGAGGGCACGAGATAAGTTTGTGCCCAGATGGAAGGCTGACAGGCAGGTAGGCCATCCAGTTACTTTAGCCGGGCCGGCTCAGATGATTGGTCGAGCTTTTCACAGCGCCACGGCTTCTTCCACAGATGAATTATTTGTATGGATTTTTTGTCAAAGCATTTAAGATATTCATTGCTATCGGGATGTTAAGAGCATTCCATGGAATATAACAAGTGTTTCTGAAGTGAATTACCTACCCCACCTTTAATGTGCAATGTCCCCGCCAAATAAATGGATAAATAAATAAACATTTAGTGGCATTTCTTGAGAAAACCACTTATTTTCATGATTAATTTCTAATCTTAATTGCTTTCCATCAGGGTGATAAAGGCGTGAGGGCAAAAAGAGGACCAGCTGGAGACATGGTGAGGAAAAGCTGTCTTTTATTTGCTGCTGCTGGAAATGTGACATCAATAAATGAATTCATGAAACATTTTGATGACTTCCTCTTCAGGGTGAGCCGGGCCGCCCTGCAGCGTCAGGAGAGAAGGTAGAACAATCATAAACTACATACAATCCCAAATGTATAAAGAAAGTGTAATCAGACAGTATGAAGAAGTTGACTCGTGATTGTGTTCTGGTTTTATGTTTCAGTATTTGTAAGCAACTGTGACTGAAAGAATATCGCTTTTATTTAACTTTTTCATGGTTATTTGATTTTTTCTTTAATAAGGGGCAGGTCAAAGAAGACTTTCTTCTCCCTGCTCCTTTCCACCATGCGCTATAAAAAAAACAAAAACAGTATGACATGTTTTGTAAAGTGTACATGTTTTAAAATAACTGCCTTGTGTGGAATAAACAAATACATATTAATGTGAGTCCAGCTGTGAAGGCATGCTGTTTAGCACTTTATAAATACATTTGACTTACTTACTGACTTGCTGTTCTGTTGCAGGGCGACCCGGGCCAGAGGGGGGGGGGCAGCGCCGAGGGGGGAGCCGGGACCCCGAGGAGACCCGGGAGCCAGGGGACCCTCGGTGGGTGGAGGCATACACACACATATTAGTATATACATATTCACATTGAAGGCTGAAGAGAAGCAGCGGTTTATGACCACACTCATCCTATAACTCCGTTTTACTCTAGTTTATTGGCATTATTCAAAGATTTGCTAATTGAGGATTGGTCATACCTTCTTCCATGATACTGGAGGGACACAGCTGAAGTCTCTGATTTAAGTCTGCCTAAGTATGGACGACGATTCCACTTTTTACTGTCTGATAATATAATGCAACCTCCTGTATCGGCCAATACTGATCTAATACATATTTTTTGTTCCTCTCTTAGACGACTCATATTTTAATAATACATTTGTATGGATGCAGTTTTCTGTATGAAACAAATATTGTACTTCCCTAAAGGCAGAAATTCAAAGCCCACAACCCATTAATGCAACACTACTGCTTGTTTTGATTGACTTTTAGCCACATTTTGATGAGTCAACATCCAAGATGTTACATTTTGTGCCAACTTTTATGTCTATGTATTAGGGCTGCTCGATTATGGCAAAAATCATAATCACGATTATTTTGGTCAATAATTGATATCACGATTATTAAATACGATTATTCATTGACTTTGGAAACATCCATTTATTGAACTTCAAAACAAATAATAATTTGAACAGTATCTTTTTAACTGTTTATTACCCTGAACGTATAATACAAAAATAAATGATACATTTATATTTACATTTAAATAAATAATAAATACCAATAAACAAGATCAACAAATATTTTGGAGCGCACTTCAACAAGCTACTAAACATATATAAATATGATAAATACAAAGACTAAAATAAATGAGATCAAATATGTTGCAGTGCACTGTCACAACCGAGCAAAGCAAAATAATCGTTTTTTTCGATTATGTTGTTTTCGTAATTGTGGCAGGCCAAAATCATAATTGCGATTAAAATACAATTAATTGCACAGCCCTACTATGTATACATCTATGTAGTTTAACAAATCATTTCTAATTCCAGTGCAAAGTACGGAGCTTTGCTAATCCCTACTAACGAGCTACCTGTTTTGTCAAACATGTTTGACTGAAATAAATGCTTGTCTTCAGGGGCTGAAGGGATCTCGTGGATCTTCAGGACGGCTCGGTCATCCCGGTTCTGCAGGACGGTCCGGGCCGACTGGAGATCCTGGACTACCGGGACAAGGTGAGTGACAGCAATAAAACAATAAAAAGCAGGATCAAAAATATGACTCTGAATTGATCTACGATACTTTGCCACAGGTTCACAATACCAATACAAATCATAATATGAAAAGAAAGGATCATTAGACTTAATCAAGCAGATCACATTCCACGTAGGGGTCATTCATTAGAAATTGTATAACACAAGTGAGTAATATGAGCACAATGACATTTGCGTTTTTTGTTAATTAAGTGGAAATAGTCCAGTATTTCCCTAAAGATAAACACAGATCAGAGCAAGTTGATGATTTTATAAGCCCACATCTTGATTAACAATGTCTCTTAATCTTAGTAAAGGTAAGGTAAGGATTGGATAGATGTCGCATTCAGGGACAAATGCTTCACACTGAACACATGGTTTGCTTTTAAAGAATGAAAACAAAAATATAAGGAAGAGATTAGTGAGCAAGAACCAAAAAATACAGTTAAAAGAAAAAACTGGAATAGTAAATGTGGAATTATTATTCTATGGTGTTGTACAGATCAGCTCTTGTTATTTGATCTGGTGTGTTGCAGTGTACGTCCTGCCGGGCCTGCAGGGAGACGCAGGAGAGGGAGGAGCTGCAGCAACATGCAACTGTTCAGAGGGAGAGAGACCTAAACCATCGATAGACAAGGTCCAGACGGTCAGTGACACACGCACACACACACGCACGCACGCACGCACGCACGCACGCACACACACACACACACACACACACACACACACACACACACACACACACACACACACACACACACACACACACACACACACACACACACACACACACATGCTGAATTCTTGCTGTGTGTGTTCAGATCTTCCTGGCGGACGGGGAGAGGCAGATGAGGAGGCTGAGGGGGGAGAACGTGATGGTTCTGAGGACCGACAGGAACGCTCTGTTCATCTACTCTGACTCCCAGTGGGTCAACGTACTGGTAAATACAGCTGGAGATGAATAGAAGCACTGAGATATAACTCCAGAACATCACTAAGGTTACAGAAATAAGTGGGTATCTTCCCATTAACTAGGTTGAGTCGCCTTTTTAGTAATACACCCCTGTGCCTCACTAGTGCCGGTGTGTCCTTGGGCAAGACACTTCACCTGAACTTGCTCCTGTGGGTATTGTCCACAGTGACCATTGCATGTATGATATATGTGTAATGTGTGTATATGTAAAGCGCTTTGAGTCATTGAAAAAGCGCTATAATAAATGTAAGGAATTATTATTATTATTAGTGACAATGGTGTTATGTAAACAAACTGGTACTTAAAATTCATAAAAATCAGTCATTAATATGTCATAGTTGTTATCATGACATGAAAATAATACTAATACCTAACATTTTCCTAGCAGTTTTGGGAAGTCTTTGTCCTCTCTGGGTTATTCTGATTATTCAACACACTATACTATGATTTTTTTTCACATTTTCGACATACTTTACTGTGGCTTTTTCATGTTTAAAAAGACTAAACTATGACCTTTTTAAAATATTTTCCACATATGCATGACTTGTTCATACTTTCACTGTAAATAATGGATGTTTTTTTTAAAGTGAGGCTTAAGGTTTACCCAATTGTACAAATGGAGCTGGAGTCGACACTGACCTTAACGTGTTCAGAATGAGAGATGGATGTTTAATTGAATGACTTTATTATATTCACCCTCATCAACTCTTCCTCTTCTGTCTCATGCTGCTTCCTGATTGGACCAGGAGGATTCCAGACACTGAGCCCTCTCCATCAACACCTGCCCTTGAGCAAAAACCTAAACACACTTCCAGGTGTAGACATGTATCATTTAGTGAATGTAAAAGTTAATGACAATTTGCCGATGTTTGAATAAAGGTTCTCCTGTCCTCTGTACATCTCCGTAAGAATGTATTGTAAATATATATTACAGTAGGCTCTAACATTTATTATTATTATTTACACATGCATGTGTTTAGACAATATCTTTCCATAGTGTTTCTCTTTTGGAACACTAACAACTTAACTCTGTTTTCCGTTGTAATGTATAATTTCTCTGAATAGTTTTATGAATGCTGCATTGATCTCACAGAAGGAAAAATAAAGTTCAGATTACTGTCTCTTGGATTAATAATAATATTAGCTCTTCTGTTGTATCGTCTCCATTTTTCTTTCAGGGATGTATCAATATAATGTGTGTGTACAGTATGTGTGTGTGCAAACATTTGTGCGGTTGTAGTTTGAGGTGGAACATAATCAAGAGGGGGATATTTTCAACATGCTATACTATAACTTCTTTCATATTTTTCTACTTAATAAACTGACTTTTCTCAAATTGTTGACATGCTATGCTATGGAGGCTGTGGTTCAGTGTGTTATGGCGCGTTTCCACTGCAGGCCTCGCTCGGTTTGGTTAGGCCTTATTAGGCCCGGCTCACTTTAATGCTGCGTTTCCATTACAGTTTAGGAACTGGGGCAGTTACTATAGTAACGCAGTGTAGGCGGAGCCGTGACGTCATCTTCAATGAGAGCCCCAGAAAAACAACACAGCCGTTAGCTCTTAGCACTCAGAGCTCACAGCTCCTCATATCTGTTCAGAAACTAGACAAAAGTTAAACAAGTACAAACCACAGACTGCCTGTGTCATGGCGAATACAGTCGCTGGTTTATTTATGTCTGTATAGGCCGTTGTTGTGAGTGCGGACGGTCGGAGCATATATAACGTTAGCTTAGCCAAGCTACATTTAGAAAACACGCATTTTAAAAGGGGTTTTCGCCTGCCGTCTGTCTGCAGACTTGTCAAAGCATTAATTCATGGTTTTTACTAACCGGTATCAGTATGTTGTTACTTCGGCATCATTTTGAAACGTGTATTACAATTAAATCACGGTCAAATATGTTCATCTTGTTGTAGTTGTAGCCCCCTTGCCAGCGATTCTCTCTCTAGTTTAGCATGCTCAGCCCGACTCAGCCTGGTTGTTCCTGGCCCTAGAACCACGATTTAGTCGGGCCAGAAAAAAGGTGAAAAAGTAGCCCCGGGCCAAAACTAAGCCAAGTGGAAACGCAACCAAAAACGGGCCACGCACGGCTCGGCACGCTTAAAACGAGCTACCCGCTACAGTGGAAACGCGCCATTAGTGGGCTGGTTCGGTTCAATCCCCACTGCAGTCAGCATGCCTGTTGGTGTTTCTCAATGTCGCTTCCTTGGTAGGACATGTCCTTCCGAGTCAGATCCTTCAGAAGCGAGGCAATAATCCTTCCTAGCCTCGGAAAACAAAGAATGGTGGAACAGGGTAACAGGTGTGCGTCATATGCGAGACATTGAGAAGCACCCTCTGTGTCCTTGGGCAAGAAGACACTTCCCCTCAAATTGCTCCAGTGGGAATTGCCCACAGTATTGAGTTTATGTAAGTCACTTTTGGGTAAAGTGTTTAACTCAGTGACATGTATTTACTTTTTTTACATTTTCAACATACTATACTACACTTTACTTCACTATAAATCTTAAAGAATCATACAATGTTATGACTTTTCATGATATTCCGGACACACAGTAGGCTACTATGAACATTCTTCATGTTTTTGGACAGACTATCCTTTTACTTTTTATCATGATATTTTCAACACACTTTACTTACTTTTAACTGACTACACATAAGTCTAAACACCTCTAACACTGGCTGGTTAAAGATGGTTGTTAGTTTAGGAAGAACTAGAACCTTTCTGAGATGAGCACGCATTTGAAACACATTATTATAAAGACAACCACTGCTGAATATTCTAACGCCCCGTGTAAAGACTCTCACTTCGGTTTGACTCATTTCTCTTTTATTTGAAATGCAACAGCAGGTTTGACACCATGCAGCCATGTTGTCTGCAGGGTGTCTTTGAGCAAGACATTGATCAGTTTGACTTTAAGTCCTTCTGGAGTTTGGTGATCTCTCTCCTGCAGGCCGGTACAGGGCGTAGGAAGTACTTCTCTCTTCTCCCCTCCAACAATATCACAAAACACATCTGATGTCAAAACGAATGAAAGTCATTTTGTAACCATAATAATTATACATTCAAATTAAATCGGAGTACTTCAAAAACAAACGATTGCACATTAAAAACCAAAGCTGGAGTAGAAATAACACATTTTTGGCATCTGTTTTGAACCGGTGATGTCATGTGGATCATTTTAATCTACTGAAACAGAACAATAGATCCAAAGTCAGCTGAGCACAATGTAAACACCTTATAATGATTCATTAAAAACTTACATTTCGTCACTAGTACTTGTACTATGTATTGACAATAAAGTTGAATCTGAAGTATTAAGAAAGCCTTTACCAGCTGATCTGGACACAGCTTGTTCCTCAAGATGAAACCTCTGACAAAGTATCTAACTATTTAAGTGACTGGGTTTTTAACACACTAGTTTAACCGTTTGCTGAATCTATTTTAGACATGTTTGTAAAGAAAAACGGTCTGACATGATCTCCTGACTGGATAACTTCCCAAAGTGTGTCAGGGTTTATCCATTAGGCATCTTTCCATACTGCTTTAAGAGTGCTCTCCTTTTTGAAATATTTTTAAATGATAATTGTTAGTTGAAACAAACTAGCTAAACAAAACGGGTGAATTGTAATATTTCAGAAGCGGCATTCTTAACATTTTTGCTTAACCTTCAATATGTATAAACTTGTTTCAGATCACAATTGACTAATCAGTTAAAAACCTCGTGATTTAAAGTCTAAATATGAGGGTGTTTGTAACCTTGCTGGAGTTAAACAATGTAATAGTTTCTGATGTTTCTGACAGAGGCAAAACACATACATTCTTACCCCGAGTAAGACATGTAGTAATATGGGCCACAGTGTGTTTGATATACCAGAGGGAGGCACCTCCAGTTTGATCTGCTGCTTGTTCCACATCAGCTCCTCAGGCTTCCTTATCGTTTAAGATTCTGTATTTAGAAACGATGGTAGTGTGAATGGTAAACATCAACTCCAGGTTTCAGCAGGTCAGAAAGCTGACGCTCGATATCACAGAAGTCACAGTCGAGGTGTGATGTTAGCTAGCACACAAACACACATAAACAAACACACACACACACACGCACTTGTGAGCAGTTTGAGCGTTGAGTTGTTCAGGCACTTGTTCCCAAGGCTTCCTTTGGGCTCCTCTGATCACACTAATATCAAAGTGATCGACCAGGAGATGACAAACAAGTGACGGTTTATTAACTATAGCAAACTGAGGACTGCTGCTTCCAGACAGGGTTCATTGTAGCTGCGTGGAATAATAGCGATCAACCAACGACCTAACATGAAGCTAATTCATTCACTACCAGAATAGAGTCTGTTTCATTAAGTCTGTTACCAAATGTGCGACATGTTGTTTTATGTGATGCTAATAGCTAAGGCTGCGCTCAGATTAAAAGAAAGACAGTCCTGATAATGGAAAAGTAATTATTATTAAACATATAAATAAACATACTATACAATGAGAAATGTGCAACCTATGTCCTGATTAGCAGGGAAGAAAATGAATATAGCATAGTATTAAGATGTTTTGCGTGAAAATATTGTATAGGCAAGTATTTTTATTGTATTTAAATTATTAATACTGCAAATACAAATTAAACTTTTTTGGTAACAAGTGCTTTTACAGTTTACTACATGGTGGTTATTCTGTACATTTTCTTTCAGATCCGATTGGTAGAAATTGATTTAAAACAAAGATGAAATCAAATTAAAATATTGCACGAAACATTTATCTTATTCGATAAAACAGAAGTTGACAAACTGCATATTTTGCAGTTGAAAAAAGTATATAAATAGCATTATATGTTATTGGTTTGGACACAGTGTCTTTCATGATAATACCACTGGGTGGCGCTGAACCACAATAACTCAGTTTGCCTTTTATTTGTCCAAATTCAGATTCTGTGGCCATATCACAAGTTATTTATCATCACAATACAATGGTGCTGTACAATATTGTATCATGAGGACTCTGGCTCGTGAAGACATGTGAAAAACACTGGTTCAATAATATAACTCCATGAAAAGTCCTGAAATCTGAGCACAGCCTTACACGATGTTCTCCACTAAGTGTGCATTTAAGTCTTGAAGCTCTCATGAAATTAAAGAAATCTGAGAAATGATCCAAATATTTCAGACATATTTTGAGAACACAGACCCGCGTCCAGTCATTCTCTTCTTTAAAAACTTAAAATAATTATAATAATAATATCTTTCCAGTATTAAATAATCTTATATAAAAACACACACACAAAAGTTTGAAAGAAATGGCAATGCTACCCCCCCCGCCAACCCCTTTCCCTCCCCGAGTCTCTATACACACCTTCCCACAATCCTCTCTGATTCCCCTGACCCCCCCTTCGTCCTCCATGCAGTACCGGTTTCTGAGCAGAACATTGTCTCTGTTGCTCTGTCCTTCAAGTCTTTTGTATATTTCGATGCAAAGCTGCACGGACATTGTGAAAAAAGCTTGATAGGGTGATTTTCTGGCTTGCTTGTATACAGATATATATACATATATATAGATATTTGTACTCATGTAATGATAGGTAATGATACTAATAATGAGGATAATAGGAACAATCATATCATGATCTCAGGAAAAGACGGCTTGCTACTTGTTCGGGAATCCAATGAATGGATGGTTTCAGGATGAGGAGAGACGGACAAGTCAACACACACATCGATTATTTCTTCTTCCTAAATAGTCACTTTTTTCTCTCCCTACCACTCCCCCGTCAGTTTGGTGCTTTGGTCCCGTTTCGGGGGTGCGGGGGGGGGGCCTCGCCGCAGCGTTGCATAGCCTGAGATGTTGGCGTGTTTGGTGGAGTGGGAGTGTGTGTGGTGGCGAGAGAGAGTTTGGGAGTGTCCTCGAACGCCCCCCTGCTGCTGCATGAGCTCCGGGGGGGGAGGAGGAAGGAGCGCCATGTCGTCCACGGTGCCCATGGGAGAGGAGAGGGAGAGGTGGGAGGAGGTGAGGGAGCCGTGGCGAGACACCGACTTCCTCTTCAGGGTGCGGTTCAGGTCCTCCAGGAAGTGGGGTTTCAGCGTCAGGCTGCTCGGGCCCGGGGATTTGGGCGATGTGGGAGGTATGGGAGAGGAGGAGGTGGAGTAAGAAGGAGGCGGGGTTTGAGACAGAGGGGGGAGGCGAGAGAGGGGTGTTTTCATACTGGTTGGTTTTGCTGGTCCTCCGGTTCAGAGAGGGAGGCAGGATCGCCCCCTTCTTTAGAGAGCTCTGCTTCCAGGAGGTGGAGGAGACGGGCTGCATCTGAGGCTGGGGGTTCACCACAGCCACTTTGGGCGGGTGGTGAAACTCCGAGGGGTGAGGAGGGGGAGGGAACAACTCAAAGTCACTCGGGGGAGGCGGGAAGTAGTCCAAGTCGAGGTGCTGAGGCTGGGCGGGGGGCGGCGGGGGGGAGGAGGGGAGGGGAACTCTGCGGGCTGATGGTGCGTCTGGAGACCTTGAAGTGCCAACGGGAGATTCGCCAAATTCAGTTTCCCAGGTTTGGGAAGAGGAGCAGGAAGCGAAGAGGACGAAGAGTCCTTGGAAGGAGACCCGGTGGCCGAGGAGGAGCTGGAGGAGGTTCCTGTCTGAGGGGCTTGTTGGCCGAACTTATTGACGAGGGTCTCCACTTTCTTCGGCCTCTCTTCAGCCGGGTCGCCGGTGGAGTTGCGCTGGATGGAGGAGGCTCTCTGCGGGGCGGGGGGCCCACGCTTGATGGAGGAAGAGGACGAGGAAGAGGGCGACTTTTTAATGGGCGATCCGGTCTTCGAGGAGGACGATGAAGATGGAGGAGGAGGGAAATCTCCCGAGTTGTCCAGAGGAGGAGGGGGAGGGAACTCTGGAGACAGTGGAGCCACGACACCTCCCCCCCCCCGGCTGCCATTTTGGTTTGGCTTTGACCGCCGGGGGAGACGGAGGAGCCGAGAACTTGGATCCCTCCATGGAGCTGGAGGCGGACAGAGCGGAAGGGGAGGAGTTTCCCGGGAACTGATTGACGATCTGTTTGACCAATGAGGAGGTGGCGGCCGCGATGGACACCGAGGAAGAAGAGGAGGAAGAGGGAGAGAGGGGTGAGGTTTTTGGAGGAGAGGCTGTGCTGCTTTGGAAGAGTCGGGGGAGGCTGATTGGGGGAGTGTCCCGTGGAGAAGCTCTGCTGCTTTTTAAACGGCGGCTGGTTGCTGTACGGCTGCGTGGGAGAGACGGGGGAGAGGGCGATGGGAAGGGAGGAAGGACCTGATGGTTTGGGAGCAGTTTGAGGGGGGAAACCACCCGTGAAGGTTTTGGGAGGAGCGGGAGGGGGTGGGTTCGGGGAGAGAGGCCTTAGAGAGAGGGAGGCTGGGGGGGAAACCTCAGCAGGAGGAGGGGGGGGAGGAGGGGGAGAGTCCTCCAACATATCCGGGGTGAAGTCGTACACCATGTGGGGAAACTTGTGCGACAGGAACTGCTGGAGGCCGCTGTTCGTGAGGGGGGAGGAGTCTATTTCTGGTGGGGGAGGCAGGCTGAAACCATTCATGCTCTCTGGGGGAGGAGGAGGGGGGAGGTAGGCGGGCTCTAGCAAGTCCTCGTCCAATGGGGGTGGAGGAGGAAGGAGAGAAGAAGGGCTCGGCGGACCGAATTTCAGAGCGGCCATTGCTGATCCGGGTGTTGGTTCTGAGGGTGGGGGAGGAGGGGGGGGACACGGGAGGAGGGGGGAGGAGGAGCTGTACACGGCGGGGAGGGTGTTGTAATTGGGCTTCGCTGATTGGTTCTGGCTCTGGAGGCGGGCCAAGGTGCTGTATTTGACGTAGGAAGGGGTGGAGGATGACGTCTGATGTTCCACACTGGCGATGGGAGGGGGGGGAGTAGGAGGAGAGGGGGGAGACGGAGAGGAGTCCTCTGATTGGACGAGGCCTTCTGTGTAGCTGGAGCGGGAGGGAGGGGGCTGAGGGGAGAGGATCTGCACCGGGATGGGCCTACTGATGGGGTCGATCCTCATCATCTGGAGAGGAGAGGAAGAGAGGGGAGGAAACAAGAGAGGGAGAGAAGGAAGCAAGAGAGGGAGAGAAGATGGAAGAGAGGGGAGGAAACAAGAGAGGGGAGGAAACAAGAGAGGAAGAGAAGGAAGCAAGAGAGGGAGAGAAGATGGAAGAGAGGGAGAGAAGGAAGCAAGAGAGGGGAGGAAACAAGAGAGGAAGAGAAGGAAGCAAGAGAGGGATGAGGGAGGGATAGTGAGACACAAGAGAAGGGAGGAAGAGAAACAAAATTACAACAAGTAAAAGACAAGTGTAGCATTATCATGAAGACAATCCAAGATGCAGGAACCAAACAGCAAACAGTGCACACATTGAAACTCAGTGTCTGCTGTCCTACGCCGAACCCCTGAACCCCTAACGCAATGTTTCCCAACAACCAAACATGTACAAATGACCCATTGCAGCCTGATATAGCTGTTTTGAAGTGACTGGTGTTGTGTTAGGAGCTTTATACACAGTCTATGTGTAGTTTAAGCTTGAAGGGACCAAGGCACTGTTTTCCCCACACACCAAGCAGAACCATCCAAACTAAAGACAACTTTTGCACCGCTCATATTAGGCTCTACATCTGGGTTAGACTTGTGTCCAGGACCCAGTTCAGAGTCTTCTTGATTTATCCATCGCTGTTTATTACATTACATTGCATTGCATTTAGCTGACGCTTTTGTCCAAAGCGACTTACAATAAGTACATTCGACCAGGAAGACACAATCTTGAAGAAAACATTTATCTTGTCAACGCAACCTCTCACAGTAGTATTTAATAAGTTAGCCAGTCACTACATTGCAGGCTGAGACGCTCAACAATGGCAAACTAAACTAACTAAATCATATATTTTTGTACCAATTAAGTCAAATTAGACAATTTCCCACGGCACACCTGCCATGATGACACACTGGTGAACCACAGCATGCTGGTTGAAGATCACTGACCTAAGCCAAGGGATGGACTGTATTACAGCTCTGTCAACTGTTCCTGCACCACCATGGGCAATCTGAAGGAGTTACAGTGGATGGTCTGAGGTCAGTCTATCCATCAGTCCATTTTCTTATTCAAATCATTGTCTGTTTTTGAAATATTGTCAATCATATTCTAAACTATGTCTGCTATCATTAGCCATTAGCTTGTGGTTCAGGATAGGTGTACATCTGAATGATTACCAGTGCAGACAATAAAGAGGTGTTGTCATGGCTACTTTTCAGTCCATTCATCCTGTCTGTTTCTTCAGTGTCGGTAATCAACTGACTGAATATGAAGCTTGAAGGTGTCTGTGTACAAACTGTATCTCAAAATTGACAACATTTGTGAACCAATATGTTCAACTATTTGAAGCCCAAACAGTGTATTTGTGTTAAATAATGTGTATTTAACACAAATACAGAAAGCTTACACACCTCCGGCGCAGACTGAAAACTCATCTCTTTCGACTCCACTTCGAGCGATAGAATTATTAACAAAGCACTTATATACTAATAAAGGACTGGCTTATCTAAAGCCAGTTGAGAAGCACTTGAAATGTTTTGCTCTATGAAACCTGATGTACTTTATGATTCTGTTTTCTTCAAGGTTGTGTCTTCCTGGTCGAACGCACTTATTGTAAGTCGCTTTGGATAAAAGCGTCAGCTAAATGCAATGTAATGTAATAATGTAATGTATGTTAGGTCATTCCTTCACACCACAAAGTTAGAACGAATCAACAGTTCAGCTGCAGCCATTTCAAAACAGGGACATACTGTACATCAGGCACGGTTACAAAAACCTGATTGTAGATTTTCTTTCTCTGATGAAAACAACCGTACATCCTAATCCTTCCTAATCCAATGTACACACTCAGTAGTTGTAAACACAGACAATAAGTAAAAAGCAACTTCAGAGAAACAGGTACGTTTCAAGCAGCTTGTTTTGGTGGGGTGTTTTACTCTTCAGACGGTTTCTTCACAGATCTTGTTGTGAGCAGTTTCACGTAGGAACTATTTTCATGAACCTAACCACACCCCTTGTCCAGGAATAAGTGTGCATCTTCTCATAGATGAGAGTCTCTCCGGAGCTAGCGAAGCCATTAATGCTCACATCTCCTCATGCCACAACACTCTCCACAAGCTCAAAGTCATTATACCTTCTGATCAATAATAAGACAGATCCAGATCACACTGAAGCATCATCACAAACATGTGAGTGTTTTAAAGGCTGCAGCCAAACTGTTAACATGCCTGTGACATCACTTCCTGTCTAACCTCCGCTCCCTCCTCCTCCTGCACAAAGAGGAACTGCCATTCGTCCCTTCACCTTTGATCGCTGGCAGGGAAGCAGAGATGGGAAATGTAGTCCACAAGTAAACAGGACAATGACAGAGGACAGGGGTGTGTTGTGTGTGTGTGTGTGTGTGTGTGTGTGTGTGTGTGTGTGTGTGTGTGTGTGTGTGTGTGTGTTCACACCTCTCCCTGCGTTCCTCTCCTCCAGGCGTCGGAGAATATCGAGCTCACGGCACTCTGAGAGCGGGCGTGACCGGATGATGTCATCTCTGAAACGCCGCTGTCTGATTGGCTGGAGTGGTTGGACTGGGACTCTGAGTGGACACACGGGGAAAGTACATTTTTGTTTAAGTTGTTGATGCTTATTGTGGTTTATTTATACAAGGATAAAGTTAATGTTGAGAAATGGTGCGGTACATTTTTGCAGAAACTGAATTTTCACAAAAACACAGAAATAGCGCATTAGAACAAGTCGAATGATGGTCATAGTAAATTAAAAAAGTCAAAATGTGGTATATAATAAAGAAGTTGAAGATTGTATCGATACGAAAAAGTCGGGAACATTCCAATTATAGTATGACTTACTATAGAAATTGTACGCAAAACAAACAAGTCGAATGTTGAATCCATGTCTGTTCAAAATGTCATTACTGTTAGGGAATAATCCTCCTTTACTCCTAGATATCTAACCTTTTTGCCCTTTGACGTTTATGACCAACCCTGACGTCTGTTATCTCCCTTAAGGAATGGGCTGCTTCAGACAAAATGTTGTTGTTCCCAGTTTATGACCGGGCAACTCTCGCTCACAAATGGTTTATGGTTGTGAGAACGCTGGAACATTTCCTTCTCGGTGTTGTGGATTCCAAGGTGTAATCTTCAAGGCCATAAGGGTCAGACAAGTGATTCAGTGTTCCCAGATGTTTAGGCTATTTCAAGTGTTCCCAGATGTTTAGGTTATCTCTCCATCTATGTTGATTACTCTCTGTGAACCTGTTAAAAGGTCTAGCGAGAGAGAATTGACGTGGCAACCCTCCCGTGCAGTCAGAACCTCTGGCTGCTGTGACTTGTGATGTGAATCCTCCGGCCGATACTCCTAATAAACCATCAGTGTTTGACATCAAAGCTCCAACTCTCCTCGTGTCTCTCTGAGTCCTGACTCTCCATTGCTACAGAAGTTTCCCTTACAATTACTTTATCCCAAAAGTCAACTGTGTGAAATTGTCCAAATAATCAAATAATTGTTGAGCTATGGCTAAAAAGGCCCCAGTGACTTTGAGCTCTGAACACCACATTCTAATCAGTTCATTGAGTGGATGCTTGTGAGCATTTTTTAAAGAAATCCCTCAAAGTTTTCCTTAAAAATAGCATTCTGGAAAATGGGACAGAAGGACAGACAAGCCGAAAACATAAAGCCTGGTGCTGAGGCTTGAAGAAGGGATATTAGAATGATAATGATGTGGAACAGATCAGGAGGACGGACCTGGAAGACTGGAGGAGCTGGATCCTGATTTGATGGAGGAGGAGGAGAGGGAGGACCAATCGTAGGCCGCCTCCGTCCTCCTCATCGCCTCCTGGAAGTTAATGTACAGCTGCTTCCCGTACTGACACACACACACACACCACACACACACACACACACACACACACACACACACACACACACACACACACACACACACACACACACACACACACACACACACACACACACACACACACACACACACACACACACACACACACACCCACACACACACACACACACACACACACACAACACACACACACACACACACACACACACACAACACACACACACACACACACACACACACACACACACACACACACACACACACACACACACACACACACACACACACACACACACACACACACACACACACACACACACACACACACACACAGCACAAATAAATGGTGGATGAAGCTGATGAGAGACACACAGCAGCAGTCACATTATTCTCTGTGTTGACAGCCAGTAGCAAACCGTTTTCCCTCTGCTCATGATGAAATATGAAATATGTTTCTAATGTATCAAACCAAAAACTTCAGTAATGGATTTATAAACTTGCAAAGAATCCGCAAGTGGATTTTACACTGTGAATAAATAATGTTTAGCATGGTTGCTATGATCCAGTAAAAAATGGAAATGAGTTCCCTAGATCTCTCCTCCCACACCTCCTCCCTCCTTTCCTCATCACAACTCAATCCCTCCATTGCTTAACTCAGCCACCTTCCTCCCTCGTGCTCTAGATTTCTCCTCCTCTATACTACTTTTCTCCTCACCTCCTCCTCTTCCACCCTCTCCTTCAGATCTCCACCCAGGCGAACCCAGATTATTGCCCCTGGCAGAGCATGCTATTCCTGGGTAACCGTTTTGTCGTCTAGCCCACCCAAAACCCTGTCCCCCTCTAGGGAGAGACAGCTAGCCCACACACACACACACACACACACACACACACACACACACACACACACACACACACACACACACACACACACACACACACACACACACACACACACACACACACACACACACACACACACACACACACACACACACACACACACACCACACACACACACACACACACACACACACACACACACACACACACACACACACACACACACACACACACACACACACACACACACACACACACACACACACACACACACACACACACACACACACGATTAGAGAGCAAGATGTCACACACCCACATACAAACACATTGAAAAACACATCACACACACACACATGCTGAGGAGCTGCGCTACAATTAGATCCCTGTGGTTAGCAAGGTCTGTCATTTAGATCGGAGGATAGGGCGGGTTTTTGTGTGTGTGTGTGTGTGTGTGTGTGTGTGTGTGTGTGTGTGTGTGGTTGGGGATTAGAGGAGGAGCGTTGTGAGAACTCTCACAGCTGCACAACAACAGACGCAGGCCAACAAATGAAGCGCTTTCCTTCGCAGGCGGAATCTAAAGGAGGAGGACATTCTCTTCACGTTGATTCTGAGCTCCACTTCCTGCTCGGATGGAGCTTTATCTCTGAGACAAAAACTGCTGCCGGTGCAGATCTGCTTCAGAACACATGCATTGAGAAAACTGTCATGAAATGTTGATGCATTTTTCAGCTCCACAATGAAGAGTATTCATTATTTATCATCCTTCAAGATATTTATGCGGATATTTATCAGTTTCCATGTCTGTATCAATGTCTGTTCAGCTTGGCAAAATCACATCATGAAAGCTCGAATGAATAGAACAGAACTCCTTAAACGCAGATATGAGTGGTTTTACTTCTGGTTGAATGCCCTAAATAAGGTTTTCAGTAAATCAAAAGTTATCTTTCCTCATCTTGTTCTACAACCTTTACATTCTCGTGTTTATACTCTCACAGACTTACTGAAACCTTCCGCCTTGCAGATCCATCTATTTTCCACTGCGAGACCCTCCCAGATGACTGAACTTCTCATAGCCCTGAGGGGGATGCCAGCTACCCTCCGGAGGAAAACACTTATCGCTTGCAGATTTAATGATTTAAAGTATTTAGCAACTGTAGTTTTTGTTGGCATGCAACCATGTAGTTTGTTTATAGCTATAACGTTAGCTTTTGACTTTCAGGATAAAGCAGGGGCGCATACTACGAAGCAGGATTTTCGCTTAGCCGGCTAAATTCAGGGAAAACTCCGGCTTTCCGGTCCTACGAAGCTGGTTCTCTTTTTAGCAGGGCTAGATCTCCATGGTAACTTATGCTTAGCGGCTAACCTGGTCGGGAGCAGGTTAGATTGCAGGCTAAGAGCTCAACTCAGTGAAAGCACTGCCTGCTGACCAATCAGAGCTCAGTGTGCGGAGTTTAAAGCGATCAAGTCATATTACAGGAGAAAGGAAATACAGAAAAGCTGCCGTCGCAGGAAAGACGGCCGGCAAAAATCACCGACTATGTGAACGTGAACATTAATAGAATATCACCTATCTTCAGAGCAATCTGACTATTATAACATTACCGTTAAGAACACTTACCACATATCTACCACAACATAAGTAACCGGATCAGAGTAACATTAAGTACAGTCTGCGGCATATCACTTCATAGTGTATCATATATTTCCTTATCTGAGTCAGCTGAGCCGTATCTGGCCGTGCAACACTCAGTGTCACATACTGTATGCAGAAGTATTATTTTAAGCAACACATTAAGTTGACGAAACACTCGAGTCAAATGTAATTAAAGTCAGATCGTGTTTTAGACGGGGCAGTGATATCATAAACCTGTTAATGTACGCATTCAAACACTTGTTCTGTTACCAGCTGTATTCACCTTGCCGGTGCAGCTCTGTGGCTTTGATCCTGGATAAAGTGTTTAAGTCATGGATGTTTAAAGTTTAACTTCTTCATTTTTGACTAGTATGAAAGTTCACTTTTCATTCAGGAAGTATGACGCTGCGCTGTCAGTACGCTTCTCCATGTCTGTGATTGGTCGAATGCTCCAGATACCACCCCTTTCATGTGAACGCGCACCTAACTAGATAGGACACGGCTGGCTTGAGCGATCCACTTGATAACCAGCGTCGTAGTACAGTTTAGCGAGAGCGCGTATGTTTTGGATTAGGCCAACCGGCTAACTCAAATATATCCAGGTTAGGTTGAACCAGCTTCGTAGTACAGGCCTCTGGTGTGCATTTGTGGAGATCACTTTTTAACCAAAACATGCAAGTATCATGAACTTTTTTGTGGAATAATCGGAAATCCAATGGTCGAGGAAACCATTGCAATGCTAACTTCAATTTGGCTATCTTTGTATTTCAGCTGCGTGTCCAACAGAAGTTGAATGCATCACCAGAAAGAATCTAAAGAAACCTGAACTCTGTGAAACTGTTCTGTGTCAAACATCGCTGCGACAGCATGTCCTAGTGATGGGCTATAAGTGCAGTGTGTGTGTGTGTGTGTGTGTGTGTGTGTGTGTGTCCAAAGTAAACAGTAATTACTTTGCTGCTGCATCCACACTCCTCCTGTCTGTCCCCTGAAACCATGCAATCATCCTCCACTCCTCAGGTTTTCGCTCACTTTATGTCCTTCCCTTCTTCTTCCGTCTTGTCTATTATTGTTTTCTTACCTCCCACTCTTTACTCTCGTACTCACCCTTCTCCCAACGCTCATGTACTTCATATCTCCTTTCTTTTAATCACAGGGAGGGCGACAATAAATAAAAAATGTACTGCAGTTTTTGACTTCTGTAGCAACGAAGGAGTACCAAGTGAGTGAAGAGGAAATAAGATGAGAGGAGATGAGGTAACATCAGTTGAGAGGAAAGAGGAGACAAGAATAAGTGACTAGGACACAGTTGGACAGTCAAGACGAGATAAGACAAGACAAGGAGACAAAATGGCACTATTGCAAAGGAAAGAAAAGACAAAAGGGTACAAGTGGAGAGGACAGAGGAGACAAGGGTAGAAGAGAAAGATGTAAAAAAAGAGTAGAGGAGACAAGAGGATAAGAGAAGAGGAGAGTAGACTTCAGGAGAAAAGTAAAACACAAAAAGGACAAAATCGAAGACAAAAGATACGAAAAGACACTAGACGAGACAAGGGGAGATAAAGAAAGAGGAGATGAGAGGAGATACGAGAAATAAGAGGACACCAAAAAGAGGAGACAAGTGGAGGGGACAGGAGAGGAAGAATAGACAAAAGGAAAGTAAAGAGGAGACGATTTGAGAGGAAAGGAGATAAGAGAAAAGGAAAATAGAGTTAGACTAGTTATAAGAAAGCTGCAGTGTTGCCATCGGTTCCTCCTCCCTCTGAACTCAGCACTAACAGCTGCTGCCTCAGTGCCTTTGAGCAACACTTTTGCACTGGGCAGCTCCCAGTTTCCCACAGAGCCTCACTGGGCCACAACACAACGACAACAGAGAAGGCTTTAACGTTCCCTCATTCAATGTGGCCCGTTCCCACGGCTCTATATCAGACAACACACACACACACACACACACACACACACACACACACACACACACACACACACACACCACACACACACACACCACACACACACCACACACACACACACACACACACACAACCCACACACACACACACACACACACACCACACACACACACACACACACACACACACACACACACACACCACACACACACACACACACACACACAACACACACACACACACACACACACACACACACACACACACACACACATCACACACACACACACACACACACACACAACCACACACACACACACCACACACACACACAACACACACACACACACACACACACACACACACACACACACACACACACACAACACACAGTATTTTACTAACTTAGACTTTTTATTGAAGTAGATTAAGTTAAATAATCAGATACTTATTAATTGCTTTTTTCAACTCTTTGTATCAACTCTGTTGTCCATAATCATATTTCCTGATAATGAAGGAAATCCCATGTGAAATGTAATGGAGTACAAGTTTCATTTAATTTCCTCAGACTTCAAGTTTTAATGTCATCATTAACGCTCAGCTAGATACACACAGTGCCTCTGTTTGTGTGTGTGTTGTTTGTGTCTCGCCAGGGCACATAATTGGCCAGAAGATTCACACTGTGACATCAATTACAGGAGCGTGTGTGTGTGTGTGTGTGTGTGTGTGTGTGTGTGTGTGTGTGTGTGTGTGTGTGTGTATGCGTGTGTGTGTGAGAGAGAGAGGCCTGAATGGCTGCCAAGTCAGACAGTGATTCTGCAGGAAGCTGTTTTATGCGTGCTGGTCCTCTTTAATACGGGACACATGTATGTTGTTCTCTTTGCTTCGCTCGTCTGGAAATCAGTTAATGCACCAAACGTATTAAAGGGGCCATATTCTGCTGATGTTCAGGTGTATATCAGTATGTAGAGTCTCTACTTTAAAGAGTCCTCTCCTGCTGATGTTCAGGTGTATATCAGTATGTAGAGTCTCTACTTTAAAGAGTCCTCTCCTGCTGATGTTCAGGTGTATATCAGTATGTAGTGTCTCTACTTTAAAGAGTCCTCTCCTGCTGATGTTCAGGTGTATATCAGTATGTAGAGTCTCTACTTTAAAGAGTCCTCTCCTGCTGATGTTCAGGTGTATATCAGTATGTAGAGTCTCTACTTTAAAGAGTCCTCTCCTGCTGATGTTCAGGTGTATATCAGTATGTAGTGTCTCTACTTTAAAGAGTCCTCTCCTGCTGATGTTCAGGTGTATATCAGTATGTAGAGTCTCTACTTTAAAGAGTCCTCTCCTGCTGATGTTCAGGTGTATATCAGTATGTAGTGTCTCTACTTTAAAGAGTCCTCTCCTGCTGATGTTCAGGTGTATATCAGTATGTAGTGTCTCTACTTTAAAGAGTCCTCTCCTGCTGATGTTCAGGTGTATATCAGTATGTAGAGTCTCTACTTTAAAGAGTCCTCTCCTGCTGATGTTCAGGTGTATATCAGTATGTAGTGTCTCTACTTTAAAGAGTCCTCTCCTGCTGATGTTCAGGTGTATATCAGTATGTAGTGTCTCTACTTAAAGAGTCCTCTCCTGCTGATGTTCAGGTGTATACAGTTGTAGTGTCTCTACTTTAAAGAGTCCTCTCCTGCTGATGTTCAGGTGTATATCAGTATGTAGTGTCTCTACTTTAAAGAGTCCTCTCCTGCTGATGTTCAGGTGTATATCAGTATGTAGTGTCTCTACTTTAAAGAGTCCTCTCCTGCTGATGTTCAGGTGTATATCAGTATGTAGTGTCTCTACTTTAAAGAGTCCTCTCCTGCTGATGTTCAGGTGTATATCAGTATGTAGTGTCTCTACTTTAAAGAGTCCTCTCCTGCTGATGTTCAGGTGTATATCAGTATGTAGTGTCTCTACTTTAAAGAGTCCTCTCCTGCTGATGTTCAGGTGTATATCAGTATGTAGTGTCTCTACTTTAAAGAGTCCTCCTCCTGCTGATGTTCAGGTGTATATCAGTATGTAGTGTCTCTACTTTAAAGAGTCCTCTCCTGCTGATGTTCAGGTGTATATCAGTATGTAGTGTCTCTACTTTAAAGAGGTCCTCTCCTGCTGATGTTCAGGTGTATATCAGTATGTAGTGTCTCTACTTTAAAGAGTCCTCTCCTGCTGATGTTCAGGTGTATATCAGTATGTAGTGTCTCTACTTTAAAGAGTCCTCTCCTGCTGATGTTCAGGTGTATATCAGTATGTAGTGTCTCTACTTTAAAGAGTCCTCTCCTGGATGATGTTCAGGTGTATATCAGTATGTAGTGTCTCTACTTTAAAGAGTCCTCTCCTGCTGATGTTCAGGTGTAAATCAGTTGTAGTGTCTCTACTTTAAAGAGTCCTCTCCTGCTGATGTTCAGGTGTATATCAGTATGTAGTGTCTCTACTTTAAAGAGTCCTCTCCTGCTGATGTTCAGGTGTATATCAGTATGTAGTGTCTCTACTTTAAAGAGTCCTCTCCTGCTGATGTTCAGGTGTATATCAGTATGTAGTGTCTCTACTTTAAAGAGTCCTCTCCTGCTGATGTTCAGGTGTATATCAGTATGTAGTGTCTCTACTTTAAAGAGTCCTCTCCTGCTGATGTTCAGGTGTATATCAGTATGTAGTGTCTCTACTTTAAAGAGTCCTCTCCTGCTGATGTTCAGGTGTATATCAGTATGTAGTGTCTCTACTTTAAAGAGTCCTCTCCTGCGATGTTCAGGTGTATATCAGTTTGTAGTGTTTCTACTTTAAAGAGTCCTCTCCTGCTGATGTTCAGGTGTATATCAGTATTGTAGTGTCTCTACTTAAAGAGTCCTCTCCTGCTGATGTTCAGGTGTTATATCAGTATGTAGTGTCTCTACTTTAAGAGTCCTCTCCTGCTGATGTTCACGGTGTATATCAGTATGTAGTGTCTCTACTTTAAAGAGTCCTCTCCTGCTGATGTTCACGTGTATATCAGTATGTAGTGTCTCTACTTTAAAGAGTACCCTCCTGCTGATGTTCAGGTGTATATCAGTATGTAGTGTCTCTACTTTAAAGAGTCCTCTCCTGCTGATGTTCACGTGTATATCAGTATGTAGTGTCTCTACTTTAAAGAGTCCTCTCCTGCTGATGTTCAGGTGTATATCAGTATGTAGTGTCTCTACTTTAAAGAGTCCTCTCCTGCTGATGTTCAGGTGTATATCAGTATGTAGTGTCTCTACTTTAAAGAGTCCTCTCCTGCTGATGTTCAGGTGTATATCAGTATGTAGGTGTCTCTACTTTAAAGAGTCCTCTCCTGCTGATGTTCAGGTGTATATCAGTATGTAGAGTCTCTACTTTAAAGAGTCCTCTCCTGCTGATGTTCAGGTGTATATCAGTATGTAGTGTCTCTACTTTAAAGAGTCCTCTCCTGCTGATGTTCAGGTGTATATCAGTATGTAGTGTCTCTACTTTAAAGAGTCCTCTCCTGCTGATGTTCAGGTGTATATCAGTATGTAGTGTCTCTACTTTAAAGAGTCCTCTCCTGCTGATGTTCAGGTGTATATCAGTATGTAGTGTCTCTACTTTAAAGAGTCCTCTCCTGCTGATGTTCAGGTGTATATCAGTATGTAGTGTCTCTACTTTAAAGAGTCCCCTCCTGCTGATGTTCAGGTGTATATCAGTATGTAGTGTCTCTACTTTAAAGAGTCCTCTCCTGCTGATGTTCACGTGTATATCAGTATGTAGTGTCTCTACTTTAAAGAGTCCTCTCCTGCTGATGTTCAGGTGTATATCAGTATGTAGTGTCTCTACTTTAAAGAGTCCTCTCCTGCTGATGTTCAGGTGTATATCAGTATGTAGAGTCTCTACTTTAAAGAGTCCTCTCCTGCTGATGTTCAAGTGTATATCAGTATGTAGAGTCTCTACTTTAAAGAGTCCTCTCCTGCTGATGTTCAGGTGTATATCAGTATGTAGAGTCTCTACTTTAAAGAGTCCTCTCCTGCTGATGTTCACGTGTATATCAGTATGTAGTGTCTCTACTTTAAAGAGTCCTCTTCTGCTGATGTTCAGGTGTATATCAGTATGTAGAGTCTCTACTTTAAAGAGTCCTCTCCTGCTGATGTTCAGGTGTATATCAGTATGTAGTGTCTCTACTTTAAAGAGTCCTCTCCTGCTGATGTTCAGGTGTATATCAGTATGTGTAGTGTCTCTACTTTAAAGAGTCCCCTCCTGCTGATGTTCAGATGTATATCAGTATGTAGTGTCTCTACTTTAAAGAGTCCTCTCCTGCTGATGTTCACGTGTATATCAGTATGTAGTGTCTCTACTTTAAAGAGTCCTCTCCTGCTGATGTTCAGGTGTATATCAGTATGTAGTGTCTCTACTTTAAAGAGTCCCCTCCTGCTGATGTTCAGGTGTATATCAGTATGTAGTGTCTCTACTTTAAAGAGTCCTCTCCAGCTGATGTTCAGGTGTATATCAGTATGTAGTGTCTCTACTTTAAAGAGTCCTCTCCTGCTGATGTTCAGGTATATCAGTATGTAGTGTCTCTACTTTAAAGAGTCCTCTCCTGCTGATGTTCAGGTGTGTATCAGTATGTAGTGACTCTACTTTAAAGAGTCCTCTCCTGCTGATGTTCAGGTGTATATCAGTATGTAGTGTCTCTACTTTAAAGAGTCCCCTCCTGCTGATGTTCAGGTGTATATCAGTATGTAGTGTCTCTACTTTAAAGAGTCCTCTCCTGCTGATGTTCAGGTGTATATCAGTATGTAGTGTCTCTACTTTAAAGAGTCCCCTCCTGCTGATGTTCAGGTGTATATCAGTATGTAGTGTCTCTACTTTAAAGAGTCCTCTCCTGCTGATGTTCAGGTGTATATCAGTATGTAGTGTCTCTACTTTAAAGAGTCCTCTCCTGCTGATGTTCAGGTGTATATCAGTATGTAGTGTTTCTACTTTAAAGAGTCCTCTCCTGCTGATGTTCAGGTGTATATCAGTATGTAGTGTTTCTACTTTAAAGAGTCCTCTCCTGCTGATGTTCAGGTGTATATCAGTATGTAGTGTCTCTACATGTCTCCATGCTTTAATGTTCACAAAGCTCTTTATTGTTCTCATACTGCCTGTGCTGCAGCACCTCTGTTCACCCTCTGTCTGAAACCAGAGCCCAGTCTGCTCTGATTGGTTAGCTGGCCGGCTCTGTTGTGATTGGTCAACCGCTCAGAGATGTCCCGCCCCTTAGCCTATCACGTACAATGTGGTTGAGTGCTAGCCAATAGAAGAGCAAGTGTTACATAGTGATAACACAATGTTCTGGAAGTAAACAAAGTGTATGGGAGAGAAACTCCCTCTGGGGGGAACTTTGGGATTTTTGCCTTTGCAGACCATTTACATGCACACAAATCTATAGAACACACTACAGGAAAGTGGAAATCCAAAAAGCAGGGCCTCTTTAAACGTAAGCTAGAAAACAAGCCCTCTAACCCAGACTACAACATGTTCCTAACCTTCACTACGACCCAGATACCGAGTCTGAAGCAATAACGTTGTGAAACTGTTGCAGCTTTGATCTACTTGCAGTAGATTTTACTTTTACCCTCCATGGCTGAACAGAAATGTTTGTATCACACAGGAAGAATAACGAAAGGGAGGCAGAGGAAGCAGATGACGAGCGAGGAGCCGCCTGCCGATCCAGCAACAATGATATCACTTCCCCCGAGACCTCACGAGGGATTACATCATTTCCTTTTGGTTTCCCGGCCTCATATCGACATCTGCCTCCATCTCTCAATACAAGGAAGGGAGATTAATACAGAGAGAGATTGGGAGGTGAAAACAAACTGTTATTTTACACTGCTAACCAACACTGTGCTGGATTTGACTCCATATTTTAAACCTGCCCTGCGACCTGGTGTATATTGTGAGTCTTAGTCTGTGCTTCAGTGCGTTTCTCTTCAAAAGCACATTGGTTTTATCCCCATCTGTTTGTAGTGTTCTGCATTTTATTTGGGCTACGTAGCACTATGTTTTGATATTTCTTTTCCTCTATTTCTGTTTTTTTAAGTGCACTGTGAGACATAAGCACATGCACTTTTATGAGCAACGAGATACCCACACACTCATGTATGTATGCATGTGATGAGGCCCAAATTATGTGTGTTTGAGCCTCGAGGCTGAACCCACCGCATCCCAGGGGTCCTCAGCTGCTGCTGTGTAATGTGACACACACACACACACACACACACACACACACACACACACACACACACACACACACACACACACACACACACACACACACACACACACACACACACACACACACACACACACACACACACACACACACACACACACACACACACACACACACACACACACACATCACACACACACACACACACACACACACACACACACACACACACACACACACACACACACACACACACACACACACACACACACACACACACACACACACGCACACGCTCCAGATTTAGGGAAAGAACAAAAGAGTTCTATTTTTGCACCAAAAGAAACAAACACGAGGCGACAGGAAGTTGGATCTACTGTAACTGAATGGATTTACCATGGATGTTTCAACAAGGTTAAATATGGTCTGGCAGAGTCTCTCCACCTCATGTGGCACTAAACATTTCCCCACCAGACGCAAACAGGCCGGACGTTGAGGTGACAGATCTATATGTGCCGATCCACATGATGGACAGCAGCAAATCTTTGCTATTCTCAGATCCTGACCACCATTACTGGGGCCACACTGTCTAGCCTGAGGAAGGGGCCAACAGACAAGTAAAGTTGTCATCAGAATATAAAGAGTTTATGGTTAGTAAAACGTTTACAGAGATGTAGAGTACACCCTTGTGTTTTGGCCTGAATGCATTGTCACACAAACATTTACAAATAGCAGTTTCCCGTAATAATCAGATTTCAATGAAATGGCCACAATCAGTGGATTTACATCAACTTGAATTGTTCAGGTCAAGTTCATCTTCGGTGAACTTCCAAATGCAAATGTGCTGTATTAACAAATGGTAAGCTATCTTGACAGGGCTGACCTTTGAGGGAACAGAGAGCCAGAGAATCCAAAATGGCGGAAGCTATCATAGCTTATTAGCGGTGTTGCTCCTTCCACATTTATTTCACCTCCTCTGTAAGAATATAAACTGCTCCACAAAACAGGTCTGAAAACACATTTGATACTTGAATACATGGTGCAGAGGAGTTTCCTCGAGACAACTATGTGAACTCACCAAAGCTAACTGAACTGTTTACAATATTATCACTGGCACAAAAATATTTAGGTCACAAAAGAGCCCAAACTACTCCTGAAAGAAGTCTCCAAGCTTCAAGCACCACCTAATTTTGGAGGTCATATATGTGGGTGAACTTTGCTGAGGCGTTTCTGATATCATCCTCATGCCCTCAGCTTCAGTCTCATTGAATTCTATGATGATAAGACATCGCTCTAGAGTATATATTTTACATTGCTATATCGTGCCAAACCAAACAGCGGGAGCCAAGCCACTCCTTCAAAAAGCCCACAACCACGCACAGTGGATGCACGCACACACACACACACACACACACACACACACACACACACACACACACACACACACACACACACACACCACACACACACACACACACACACACACACACACACACCACACACACACACACACACACACACACACACACACACACACACACACACACACACACACACACACACACACACACACACACACACACACACACACACACACACACACACACACACACACACACACACACACACACACACACACACACACACACACACAAGTTTGATATGATCATCAGTACTGCCCCGGCGCTGCAGCTAAACTCACTCCAAAACCTAATGATAACAGGGCAGTATCCCACACACACTCTTTAAAATTCTGAACACACGCTTGGATCTTCACAGAAAAACAAAATTCCCAGCAAACCTTTACCAAATGTTCTCCTTCTTCACAAACAGTGTTTATACAAATATGAAGATATTGTCACACGGTATGTGGCTGAAACAAATGCACAAAAGTCGATCATGGTCGAGCTGAAAGTCCATTAATTACCTTGGAAATAGTTGTAAGAAAACCTTTTTTTAGCAATCATAACAGGAATCATATTTGTGTACCCAAATTGTACACGAGTAGCCTGTCTGGGCCATGTTTCACACTGAATGGTTTAGGCCCAAAATACATTTCTGACCTCCTGCTAAATTATGAACCATCCAGATCTCTCAGGTCTTCAGGGACTGGTCAGCTTTCTGTCCCCAGAGTCAGAACTAAACATGGAGAAGCAGCGTTCAGTTATTATGCTCCAAATATCTGGAACAAACTCCCAGAAACCTGCAGGTCCGCTGCAACTCTGACTACTTTTAAATCCAGGCTGAAGACTTTTCTTTTTGTCGCTGCTTTTAATTGAACTATTCATATCTTAGACTGCACTGTAACTTTTATCCATGTACTTTTTTCTTTTAATGTTTAATTGACTGCACTGTAACTTTTATCCATGTATTTTTTCTTTTAATGTTTATTTTATTAGCTTTTCTTTTTAATGACTGATTTTAAATGCCATTTTCTTAATCTCTTTCATTTTTTGTAAAGCACTTTGAATTGCCTTGTGTTGAAAAGTGCTATATAAATAAACTTGCCTTGCCTTGCCTTGCCTTGTATCCATAGATATATCTTGTTTTTATATCTATACATTTGTGAGTTTTGCTAATGTTTCAGGCTCTGCTAAACAGTAGTATTTTTATCAAACAAAACTATGACTAAATGTGTTTGCAACTATATGTATTCTTGCATTGTTAAGATGAAGCTAGAAGAGACGTCAAACACTTACAGTGACTTTATGAACAAATCTGAACAGTTTTATTTAGCTACTACTAAAGTCTCTTTTTAGAAGACTGCACAGAAAAAAATGGAAGCAAACAAAAAGAATCATCTCATATTCCACTATTTATATTCCAGTAAACACATTTAGGTTGTATAATAAAATGACTGTTTCTGAAGTTTCGAGGAATTAGTTTGAGCTGACCTCAGATTTATGATCCTGGCTCTCGAGAGTTGGCTGTGGGTCAACATTGGAGCCTCGTGCCACAAGACATTTAGTTTTCCACCAATTTCAACGGAGAGGAACACGAGCGTGAAGAACACAAAAGCCCATAAGAGCCTGGGAATGATTAATTGTCATAAAATCACTACGAGAACATTTATTTTGGAAACCTCCACATAGCTGTCTAACCATCAGTTGAGTGCTGGCCTGGTTTTTTGGTACAGACCAAACAGGAAAAAGTGATGTACAGGACGCTAGATATGCTGTACTTTTGGTATGCCTCAAATATGAGCACTGAGATAATAACAAGTGTTCTACAGTATGTCTGAACCAGAACTTTCCAGACCCCAAAGACCAGATTATATAACGTTACAGCCAAGAAGTAGAGGTAGTAACACTAGCAAACATACCATTTTGGAACCAAATGAACTATATGGCCGAACAAATATGGACAATTAAACGTTATAGCCAAACTTCAAATGGTTGATGGACTTCTCATTCCAAAATGATGGGTATTAGTGCTCCACTCTTCTAGTTTAGGGCTTTCCATCAGATGTTTTAACCTTAGCCACAACAGGATTAGCGCGTCAGCCCACCAATGTTGGGTGATGAAGCATGGCTTTAGACTGGGATTAAGTTCATCCTACAGGGGTTGGATGGGGTGGAGGTCAGGCAAGGTTTCAAGTTCTGTCACAACAAACTGGGAAAACTATTTCTATATACAGCAGACCATGTTCACAGGGCATTGTGATGTTAAAAAAGGGCAACGGTACCCTAAACTACAGGTACAAAGTTGAAATCACAATGTTATCTTAAATATAAATAATTCTGCCGATGAGGTTATGTTTTCTGTTTGTCAGCAGGATCATGGAAAAACTATACTGCGATTTTCCTGGAACTAGGTGAAAGGTTGTAGCAGGGTCCGAGGAAGAACCCAGTAGTTTGAATCAGATCCGGATCAAAGGGGGAGAAAAAGCATTATTCTACTCTTATTGAAACGGCCTTGGCCAAAGTTTGCCCTCTTTGTTAGTTGTATATTGCATCATTAGTACGTTTAAATAAAACTCTGGTGTGATTCAACCCCTGGTCAGGTTTGTTTGGACAATTGAGAACTCAGTATTAACCACAGACCGTTTGTAAGAGGTGATCCTTGACCATTTCAAAGAGAAACCTACGGTATTTCGGTTCGATTGCAGTAAGAACATAAGCAACCCAATTACAGGAAGTGAAAATGCATGTGTGGGCATCGGTTGAGCTGGACACAGGTAAAGGAGAGGATAATATAAGAAGGAAAGGACAGAGTGGGACTTCAGCAAAAGATTGAAGTTGAACATGCGTAATATACTAAAGAAAGTCAACAAATATAGTGACATTTATAAAGTAATTTTGAAATAAGACTAAACAGATTTGTGTACAGTAAAAGCAATATTTCAAAGTACAGATTCTTTGCATTGAAGTTGCAGATTTCAGCGCTTCGACACAGCAATCCTTTAGCAATCTTTTTTTGTGTTGGTTTGCCTTAATATGGCACGGTGAAACCGAAAACCAGACTAAATAGAAAACAAACCAGCAGTTTCAATTTCACTCGTTCAGACTAGCCAAAAGGACGATGGCTTGAGAAAGCGCCAATATATTTCCTTGAGGTGCCGAGCCCAAACCAACCTCAGCAGCCCAAGGCAAGAAGAACCAAAAAAAGTCCACATACTTTTGATTATACAGGGTGACAGACCACGAACCATGCAGGCATGTGAATAGAATCGTACTGCACACTCAATTGAACACTATCATACAATCAAGTTCAGAGAAGCACATGTAAACAGATCATACTGTAACGTTCCATATATGACAGTGAGATATCTGGAGTGGTTTTCATGTTGTTTACCTTTGGTCGGCTAACACTGCTCAGTCCCGCTCCAACACGGCAGAGTGGAGGAATTCAATCACCCTGCAGAGACACAGAGAGAGAATTTGTATTATTTTACATGATCAAATTTCCTTTTGACAGACAGGGAAGCAAGCAAACTTCCTCCTTGCTACTTTAAGGGGGATGTGAATGGTTCAATATTTCCGGATTGTAATCAGTCATAGTTTTTTGATAAACACTTAGTCATCTTTGGAAAAATGCATGTTTGTTTTTGTGTGTGTCATCTTTGTGGGTCCAGTATTCATAGCTAACTGGAAGCAGGGGGAAACTGGTAGCCTAGCCCCATCAAAGGCCAACTCTACAACCACACACACACACACCTAGCAGCTGTCCAAATGTCCTGTCAGCAGGTGGCACTAGTGTGTGTGTTTCTATCATGCTGAGCAGGCTGGATATGTGTGACCTAAAAATAACTGACGGCAACTTAAATACACTCCCATAGTCCCTCTCGACCCACTGCTCTCCTTTACATCCTTTCCCTTCATTTTTATTTTCCCGCATCAGATACAATTGGGGACATTTTACACACTTCACAGCTTATCATGTCATGCAGTAGTCATGTCTGACCTTTATCGGGAATGGTACACAAGCAAAGGGAGTAGAATGAATGGATGTGTGTGTTTCACAAACTAACCATGTCATAAAAATACCCAACCCCAACATGTCACATGCACATAGCAAAACGACACACTCCAATCCTTGCTTGCATAAGATCATTAGCTGCTCTCATATGATCAGTAGCTGATGGTTGAAACAACAAGAACACCGTTGTTGGGACCAAAGCATGATTATCTACTCTCTACCATTGCAGAGCCTCAGTTCGTCAAGGTTACTCATTGAATTCCCAGTCTTTGGATAGAAACAAGAACCTCTACCGTAACTAGCCTGCGTCCTGAACCTGGAAATGTGTCTGCAGCATGCCGATGTCATTTGTTAATGCCAACAAATCTCATCAAAATACCTGATGTAGCTCATGACTTGTGCCATTGTCATCCAGAAACTATTACTAAATAAAAAGTGTCCACTGGTTCGCCTGAAGGTCTGTACTAGGTAATGGAAAGATTATACATGGTACAAAGAATGGCTCTTAGCTGTAAGCGCACAGCTATGCAAGCTTAACACACTGCTAGTTGAAGACAGGGGAAGGCCAATGAAGGTTTCTACTGGAAAACGGTACTGGATAAAAGACAAAAAATGTTAATAAAAATTGCTAGCTGGCACAAAATTGGTCATTAAAACATAATATATCAAATAAATTAAAAAAAACTGTCCCAAAACAGCTGTACAGATTCTGTAGATAATCATGGTTTCTTCGAATAAGAAGGATAAACAAAAAAGTGGATCGAAAAATGTTCGTAAAAACTTGGAACCGTGTTAGTAAAGATTGCCATAGCAACATAATGTTTAACTGAAACCATATGTCGGAGTTCCCTTTCCATGAACTTTTGTACTTTATGCATCCTTCCTTCATGTGGTAACATCCAGATGGACACACATGCAACTCATTCCAGGAATTAAAATCTGATGTGTCATTTAAAACAGTTCCTCATCCCACAAGAAAGGATAAAGAAGTATTAGCTAATAACTCTGTGTCAAAACAGCTCGTGGTTGACCATCTGCCCTCTGTAAATAACTCTGAGGAGGATCAGTGTGCTGGATGTCTTTGATTGTGGGTTAATCACACTCTGTTCCTGCTAAAAATATCATTAAGTTGTGGTTAGTGTCTCTTAATGAGTGTCTTTGATTCAGAGTTTTCCGACGATCTGGTGGATCGTCTTTCCTGTAACAGTTTATTTGTTGGTTTGGGATTGTCTTTTGTCTACCAGGATTAATAGCAAACAGCTTGTACCTCTGCGTTGGCCTTTAAAACACCAACAAAAGAAAACAAATAAAGTGCACTAGCTATTATTTGGTAAACAATTGAGAATGATGATTAAAGACGCCATTTTAGCTTTATTTTGCCCCTTGTACAAGCTGCATGCAAACCAAGGCATCACACTTGATTTGTTATAAAGCTTCAGCTGACGATCATTAAAAGGAAAGGAAGAGGTAATCCTCAGTTTTGAGAAGTTGAAACCAGAGAACGTTTGGCATATTTGTCTAAAAAGATGATGCAAACAATATGTATTGATGTATTATTCGATAGATGTTGTAGATGTGTTTTTCCTTATTGGTTGACTCGTATTTACATAATCAACAAATGTGTGAGGTTGCCATATCTTTATATCCAAGAAATAGGACCTCATGCATATTACATTACATTGCAATTAGCTGATGCTTTTATCCAAAGCGACTTACAATAAGTGCATTCGACCAGGAAGATACAACCTTGAAGAAAACAGAATCATATAAGTACATCTGGGGGGCATACTACGAAGCAGGATTTTCACCTAGCCGGCTAAATTCAGGGGAAACTCCGGCTTTCCGGTCCTACGAAGCTGGTTCTCTTTTTAGCGGGCTAGATCTCCATGGTAACTTATGCTTAGCGGCTAACCTGGTCGGGACGAGGTTAGGTTGCAGGCTAAGAGCTCAACTCAGTGAAAGCACCGCCTGCTGACCAATCAGAGCTCAGTGTGCGGAGTTTAAAGCGATCAAGTCATATTACAGGAGAAAGAAAATACAGAAAAGCTGCCGTCGCAGGAAAGACGGCCGGCAAAAATCACCGACTGTGTGAACGTGAACATGAATAGAATATCAGCTCCATCTTCAGAGCAATCTGACTATTATAACATTAGCGTTAAGAAAGCTTACTTAAATATCTGCCACAACATAAGTAACCGGATCAGAGTAACATTAAGTACAGTCCGCGGCATATCACATCATAATGTATCATATATTTCCTTATCTGAGTCAGCTGAGCCGTATCTGGCCGTGCAACACTCACAGTGTCACATACTGTATGCAGAAGTATTATTTTAAGCAACACATTAAGTTGACGAAACACTCGAGTCAAATGTAATTAAAGTCAGATCGTGTTTTAGACGGGCAGTGATATCATAAACCTGTTAATGTACGCATTCAAACACTTGTTCTTTTACCAGCTGTATTCACCTTGCAGGTGCAGCTCTGTGGCTTTGATCCTGGATAAAGTGTTTAAGTCATGGATGTTTAAAGTTTAACTTCTTCATTTTTGACTAGTATTAAAGTTCACTTTTCATTCAGGAAGTATGACGCTGCGCTGTCAGTGCGCTTCTCCATGTCTGTGATTGGTCGAATGCTCCAGATACCACCCCTTTCATGTGAACGCGCACCTAACTAGATAGGACACGGCTGGCTTGAGCGATCCACTTGATAACCAGCGTCGTAGTACAGTTTAGCGAGAGCGCGTATGTTTTGGATTAGGCCAACCGGCTAACTCAAACATATCCAGGTTAGGTTGAACCAGCTTCGTAGTACAGGCCCCAGGTTTCATAGAGCCAAAACATTTCAAGTGCTACTCAACTAGCTTTAGATAAGCCAATGCTTTGTTAGTCATTTTATTGCTCGATTTGCATATCTTTTCAGATTCAAGTTTCCCCATCTTTATCAATTTTTTTTTGGTGCCAGTTTCGAGTAAAAAATGGTTGATCATTTAAGCAATACTTGGCTATCTTCAACCTACACATTCATGTAGTTGATTTTGAGTTGGTTTGCTAAATATCTTTCATAGTCTTGAGGTCATTGTTTTCTGTTGAATATTAAAATGTTTTCCTGAGGCTTTTTAATACTGAGACTCAGCTCTCCCTCCAGCTGATTTAATACTCTTCTGTTGCCTAACCGGAGCATTAAAGGGTATTATGAAACAACATGACCTGCCAAAACAGAGGCTTTAAAATCACAGATTGAAAACAATGGCTTTACCTCTCCATCATAATGAGAGTTGGAAATCTACTTTCTGCAGTTAATAGTGCTTCTAATGCCATGATGCGACGTTCCACAACAAATTATCTGAATAATTGGCAAACATTTAATTGAAGACATTGTTACAACATTGTAATGCATTGCGTAAATCAATCAAATCTCATATGAGTGTTGTTATTGTGCGGACACTAAGGGTTTTACAGGTTATGTAGACAGAGAGAGGTTTTGGGGTAGAAACCGTTTGGATTCAGCACAGAAAAAGGAAACTTCAACCAGAATCAGATGTGCTCTTTTAAAGATGAGTATTGCAGTGCGAGTAAATGCCCGTATATGTATGTGACTCCAAGTCTGTTCATCTAATCCAGTAAACCTGAAAGCAGATTAAAAAGTCAGGCAATCATCAATAACAATTAGCTAGTTCCTTAAATGAATACTACAAAAACCAGAATGAGTTTGAATGAGACTGAATAAGCTCTGCTCAATAACACAACTTATTACGTAGCATAATTCATCATTTAAATCAAAACCTAAATATGTGTTGTCCAAATAAACAGTTATTTATTTGTATGTTGCTGTTTATATCTACTTAGAACTATCTTTTTTTTAATTCTTTGAAAATGGTTATTGTTATAAAAGCAGTATGTGTCAGTTCAAGTTCAAACAGTCACGTTGTAGTCCGGTGCTTTTACTGGGAATGTTCACTGAACACTGCATAACTGGGAAATATGAGTTCATTTGAGCCTGGAGGAGTGTGTCTGTGTGTCTGTGTGTGTACTGCTATTTTTGTGAGGACCAACTTCAGTTTGCTCCTCACCTTTTCAGGGGAACTGAAGCCGTTAACTACGCTCTTATAAAAGCCACCAGACTCCAGTGATTTAGGGAGTCAGGGAAAGCATTTTCATCAATGAGGGACCTTAGAAGTATATTACAATGTGTGTGTGTGTGTGACATACTTGCAGCTGAGAAGCTTAAGGCATAGGGGTGTTAGATAACCCCCCTAACGCACCTATTTAGAACAGCTTGCCTCTCGCCCGCAGTCAGTTTAGTCTACAGCAGCTGAATGCCGCAGACATATAGAGAGACAGCTCGACATTTTAAATCTACTCCACACTGTGTCTCAGGTCCACTGGGAATCAAACCCTCAACACTGCCAGTGCCTTACTGCTGACATGCATAAAGAAATGATATACTGGTCTGCCTGGCAACAAGCTAACATATACACTTAAAATCTATCTAACACAGCACTATACACACACACCCTCGGGTTGAATCTGCAGCCTGCTTGCTTTATTCAAATAGGGTACAAGCTGCCAGCACTCAAGGGCAGAAAACATAGAATACAAATAGAATACAACTGGTAATCATCTGTAGACACTGCAGTGTTAAGAAATGCTCCTTCACTGAGGAACATTTAATGATCAAGATGGATTTAAAGTCACATTACAGTTACAAATGTTGCAACTGCTGGGTGCAAAACATCAGCAGCTCGATGATGGCATTTCCTCTTTATCCAATCTGGCACGCTGAAGAATTGCTGACATGCCAACATTGTGCAAACATATTTCCTCCATAAGGGTCAGAGTGTAAATGCAACATCTTCCTTTACTTCAATGACTGAAGAGGAAGCAGTAAAACAAACTGATTGAAATAAATGAATGTTGACGGATACATATGTTTGTCTTCATGACCAAACCTTTATACAGTACATTACATTGCATTGCATTTAGCTGAGGCTTTTATCCAAAGCACCAATAAGTTCGTTCGACCAAGAAGATACAACCTTGAAGAAAACAGAATCATATAAGTACATCAGGTTTCATAGAGCCAAACATTTCAAGTGCTTCTCAACTGGCTTTAGATAAGCCAGCCCTTTGTTAGTATATAAGTGCTTTGTTAATAGTTCTATCGCTCGAAGTGGAGTCGAAAGAGATGAGTTTTCAGTCTGCGCCGGAAGATGTGTAAGCTATCTGCTGTCCTGATGTCAATGGGGAGCTCATTCCACCATCTTGGAGCCAGGATAGCAAACCGTTTGGTTGGTCCAAAATATACAGTTTTCGTCGCTGTCAACTCCAGCTGAAACTATACTTGATTATTGACGGAAGATTAATCAGTGTTTGTGATTATTTTTAAAATAAAAAAATGCTCAAAAATCTCCAGGTCCTGGCTTCTAAAGGGTGAAAATATTGGCCATTTTGTTCATCTTCTATGACGGTAAATTGAATATGGTTTTGTATTCAACAGTTGGTCAGAAATAAACAGCAATTTGATAACTTGGGCATTATTTTCATTTTTTGGCAACTCTTCCTGACACATAAGATCAAGAAAAACAATCAGCAGATGAATAGAAATTGGCAACACAGTTTGAGTGAGGGCAGAGAAATTGATCGTGTGTGTCTCACAAAATGGTTTATCACAAGTCAGTGTGGTAACCCCTGCTTTATGGAGCCAAGTGGCACAGTTAAAGCATGCAACTCCCCCCCCTCCATCAGTTAGCTTCTACAGACTGACATCTGATGAGTGGCTGCTGATTCTGGAAAGCTTGCTTAGTCTTGCAGTGAGATCACATTATGGTTTAATACACATGCCAGTGAGCTCACAAGGATCCCTTCACAATGCAGACAGTCGTTAAGATGTGTCCTTATACATTCAAGCTAAAGTACCAACATGCAGACACACACATGCGCTAACACAGGTTTAGCATTGCTGCAGTGGAGGGGACGCACTGCAGAACTGTCAGGAAGAATCACAGCACTCTGCTTTGACACACACACACACACACACACACACACACACACACACACACACACACACACACACACACACACACACACACACACACACACACACACACACACACACACACACACACACACACCACACACACACACACACACACACACACACACACACACACACACACACACACACACACACACACACACACACACACACACACACACACACACACACACACACACACACACACACACACACACACACACACACACACACACACACACACACACACACACAGAGCTACTGGGTTAAACTATTGCTGAGGGGAGGAAGAGCAGCGTGGAAGAGGAAGAGCGTAGGACTGACAGGGTTGCCTGCTTCTGGTTCTGTTTCCAAAGCTCTGCAAAGTAGAGCTTCAACGATTGACTAATGTTCAGACATTACAGTTGACTAATCAATGAGTCCATCGACAACAAAAATAGCGGCCAACTAGTCTGTCAATTCATCGTCAAAGCAATGCTGGGTTTTAGCCTTTCCATTATGTGGTTTTCCTGCTGTTCACCGTTTTTTGAGAAGTCTTCATTGATAAGTTGATATCTGTTTTTCAAGCAAAATGCCCAAAAAGGCTGTTTTCAGTCTCAAAATATGAAGATGTCATGCTGTTTTCAGTTGATTATTATATTTAAGTGGATATCTTTGAGTTTCGGACTGACCAAACAGCACATCACCTTGGACTTTCAGAAACTGGAATGGAAGTTTCTAACTATTTTCCTGACATCTAATAGCCCAAACAATTAATCAGGGAAAATAATTGTCAGATTAATCAATAATAGAAACTAACCTTAAGTATTAACTGTGTGTTATAAGTGTAAGTTAAGATCTACAGACTGTTATGCAGAGGGTACATTCACCAAGTAACTGGCAGCTATTACTGGCAGAATAAATGCTGATAGAAAGCAAACTTCCAATAAACTCAACGGCAGTCATGTCTATATATTGGTAGCTTCATTTAATAAAAGGGAAAAGGCAAGCCTGGCTCCGTTCAAAGGAAACAAAATCTTCCTACCAGCATCTCTTTTACAAATCAGGGTATAGTTGCTTTGAAAAACACAAATGTCCTCTTGTTTTGCCTTAAGGTAATGATAGAGACATCAAATTGCATTTTATATGCAGGAAATTCGCTGAAAATGTGCATAAGTTGACAGAAATACATGGAAATCTTCTTTTAAAATGGCGCAGTGCTAGTTAGCAGCCTGTTGCAGTATCTACTTGTGTATTTTTAAAACATTTCGGATGAATATAGTACATATCTACTGTATCTATGTGGATGATAAGGCTAGTTCAAAACAGCAATTAATATAAGCAATAATTAATCAAGTATGTATTTTGGCGCCATCAGCCAGTACACCACAAATGTCCACACTTTGTTTAAAATACCCACCAGATTGCTGACATTAAACCCTAACAAAAAACCTCAAAACTAGACACATTTAGGCTCCCATCACATGGCAGTTGTTCCTACAATACACACAGTAACACCCAAACTAAAGGCCTCAGTATGAAAAACTTTCCACTTCTGTCTGTCCTCAGTTGAAATGATTCCTGCCAGAATCAACATCTGCAGCAACTCTTTTTAACGGGAGAAAGACATGGAAAAAGAGTGAAGAAATAATGGCAGAAAGTGTGATCTGTGGGAGTAGTTTTCATGCACATGTGTGTGAATGTTGAACACGCAGTAAGACGTCTTGCAAGCTCGAGTAGGAGGATGAGACGTATGATAAGTCTCCATACTGAAAAACCTGCTCAGACACATAAAGCCATACACAGAGATGACACAGACTTCTGCAGAGTTAGCGAGCTAATCGTATAATGACAGTGCAAAGAATGAGCGAGTCTGACTCAGCTAAAACCCATCAGACCTGCTCCAGTTCAAACAAGTCCACGGGTTAAAAGACTGTCCCCGGCACCGCCTCGCCTGCCAGGAAGAATTAAACTAACCCAACACTCAGAAACTTCCCATCAGGCTGTTGGCTGGCACTGTGAGTTTATAATTCACTTCTGTTGTGACACCTATTAGGATTTATCTAATGCATGCATCAAATGAAATGCACTCCAGATCAGAAACGTCAATATAGCTGCAATATCTTCCCTATGTAAATGCATGGGAGCAATTTAGGGTTGTATCTTGTGCGGAAGAATGCAAATGCCTGTTTCCACTGCATGGTATGGCTTTACTCCACTCAACTCTGTTTTGATTTGCATTAGGGAAAGTTGTTGAAAGTACCTGGTACTTTTACTCACAGGCAGGATTCAAAGCAAGCTGATTATATACTAAATAATTGAGTTAAAACACTACAGACTACTGATCAGGACATCCTGCAACACCGTCATTTTTAAATAGAAAACGACTGTCAATTTTCTTAATATGGTTACAATACGTTGCAATGCAATATATTGAATTGTCCCTGTAAGGACATTTGGTCTGGAATCTGTTCTGCAGCTCCATAAAACATACAAATCATACTGACTATAGTGAGAGAAACAGCTGCTCTGAACAGGACCATAGAAATAGCAAAGTCTAGGGAAACGATAACATAATTAAAATATATAGTTTGCACATACAGTAAATAGACGCACATTCTGACAATGGCGGCCTATCGAAACAACCCTTATTTCATTACATGCAATCTGATCTATATTAATCCTCAATGCTTTTTGGCTATATCCCACCAACACCAAGAGATCTATCCTATACACCTATCATCAGACCACCAGAAAAGCATGTTGACAACAGGTCTGAACAGGACCGTAGAAATAGCAAAGTCCAGGGGAAATGATTCCACTCTATTTAAGCTGCTATAAATATTTGGATATGTACTCACATCATCAGCCTTATAGAGTTGGCCACAGGAAGGAACATACAGTGAGAGGTAGGCTACATCTGTTTTTATACAGAGTTGAAGAGCTTTGGGCGGACTGTTCCTTGCTCAAAGACACCTACACAGTAACTGCTGACGTAGGCGAGCTAAATCCTCGTCCACTTTCCATCCACACATTTTTCCTAAACATGCGGGAGGATTTGAGCTGGCAACCACACTTGATTCTTGTGCAGATATTGTAGAGTCAAATTCCAAAAATAAAATGTTGTATACGAGTCGTTGCTGTGTGTCAGTGGGCTACACAGTAGAAACCACAACCTCACTCACAGCTGACCCACTCTCTCCACTCAGAAACAGTCCTGCAGTATTAATGCACATCCACACTGAGACAAAGTGGGCAGACAGACAGGAGGCGCGCATACTTTCCATCTGTACTGGAGAGCCGTCTGTGGTGAGGTCTGCAGCCCCTTCACGTGCAAGTGCGTGTGTTTTCACATATGAAAAAGCCAGAACAGAAAAACAGTAGCTGTTCCAGGCGTACACTGAGCCATAACATTAACACCAGACACACACACACAAACACAGGTTGAATGGCTGTACATTTCTCTCTAAGCATGAGCAATGGAAAACAGACAGGCTTACAGTATCAACAGTTTCTTCAAGCCAACGAACGAACGGACACGGACGGACGGACGGACGGACGGACGGACGGACGGACGGACGGACGGACGGACGGACGGACGGACGGACGGACGGACACACACACACACACACACACACACACACACACACACACACACACACACACACACACACACACACACACACACACACACACACACACACACACACACACACACACACACACACACACACACACACACACACACACACACACACACACACACACACACACACACACACACACACACACACACACACACACACACACACACACACACACACACACACACACACAACTTACTATGTCAACAGTTACTTCAAAACCAAGCTGACCGACCAACCGTCAAACCCCAAATACACTCTCACTGTTTAACACACACACACACACACACACACACACACACACACACACATGAACGCACACACATGAACGCACACACATACTTTATAATAATAACATCAATGCCACACACATTAAAGGCTGTGTGTTACAGCTCGGGGTATAATTAGCACTGCAACTTGTTTTACTGCTTTGTTCTACATTGTGAAGCTAACAGGCTAGCTAACAGCTAGCGTCACTCTTTCCAACAGTAATCATGCTGCCTGTGGATTATTCGTCTGGCTGTGATCATGTCTGGCTCTCAGTTTCCCTCTCTTTTTCTGAAAATGTTATTCAGATTTGATGTGTTTTTAACCGTACAGTACACTATTTATGGTTCAAGAATTAGAGGTCTCTGAATAAAAACTATAAGAAAAGTCAGACTGTAATGACCCTGTATGGAAGCGTGGGATGATGGGAGTTATCAAGCCAGCGAACAACCACATGTAAATAATTATGATGACTATATGTAAAGAGTAGGACACTCAAACAGTCAGTTACCTCTAAATGTGTTGTTTGCCCTTTATGTGCTTTCATTTCATTTTACCTATTGACTGAAACAGTATGGGGAATGCTAATAGGGGCTGTTACCTCATACAAACCTCAACCACCAGCTTACATTAAAAATACTTCCTACACGTTTGTAGTATTATGCCAACATCTCTGACACTTTCTTGGTAATACTGTTGTACTATTACCAAAGTAAAATTGTGATATTAAATTACATTACATTGCATTTATCCAAAGCGACTTACAATAAGTGCATTCGACCAAGAAGATACAAACTTGAAGAAAACAGAATCATATAAGTACATCAGGTTTCATAGAGCCAAACATTTCAAGTGCTACTCAACTGGCTTTAGATAAGCCAGCCCTTTATTAGTATAGAAGTGCTTTGTTAATAGTTCTATCGCTCGAAGTGGAGTCGAAAGAGATGAGTTCTCAGTCTGCGCCGGAAGGTGTGTAAGCTTTCTGCTGTCCTGATGTCAATGGGGAGCTCATTCCACCATTTTGGAGCCAGGACAGCAAACCCACGTGTTTTTGCTGATGGGAACTTGGGTCCCCCTCGCAGTGCGGGTGCAGCGAGTCGTTTGGCTGATGCAGAGCGGAGTGCACGTGCTGGGGTGTACAGTTTAACCATGTCCTGGATGTAGGAAGGGCCAGATCCTTTCGCAGCATGGTAAGCAAGTACCAGTGTCTTGAAGTGGATTCTAGCAGTTACCGGAAGCCAGTGAAGGGAGCGGAGGAGCGGAGTAGTGTGGGAGAATTTAGGAAGGTTGAAGACTAGGCGAGCCGCTGCATTCTGGATGAGCTGCAGAGGTCGGATGGCACATGCAGGTAGACCAGCCAGGAGGGAGTTGCAGTAGTCTAGGCGTGAGATGACGAGAGCCTGGACCAGAAGCTGCGTGGCTTTCTGGGTCAGCTGGGGACGTATCCTCCTGATGTTGTAAAGCGTGTATCTGCAGCAGCGGGTTGTAGCAGCGATGTTAGTGGTGAAGGACAGTTTGTTATATTTTACTTATTACTTTAATTACACTACTTTGTAAGCATTTTCTTTCTGTGTTTGTGTTTTTTAGAGTTGGGGGCCATTTCAAACACAAATCTCTATTGCCTTCTGATGGACAATAAAGTTTTCCTGGATTGAAATTCAAGGATTTGCTCTTTTTGACAACTCCTCCGAGGCAGAGTGTTCATGAAAAGTGAAAAACGTCTGAAAAAACTACGGCGTCAGACATCGGTCCTGATTCCCAGCTGCACATTCTGCCCCTGGACCTCCACGAAGGGCGAGGGACATAGAGACACAATGAGACACAAAGAGAGAGAGAGAGGCTTGGCGAGAATAATATAGCTGAGGAAAAATACAAAAAGGGGAAAAATAAGAGAATAAAAAAACAAAGAAACTAGATTACATTTTTCCGACGTAGGGCAGTGCAGTAACACCGCAGCAGAATGATCCACATCTGTCCTGAGTTAAAGAGAGACAGACAGTGCTGCCGTCTCTGTATACTCAACTTTTTCTTCAAGCTGAAGAGATGAAGGGAATCTGGACAAAATCCTGTCCAAAGCCTGCAAAGCCACAAGAGATCCACACAAACATTTCCCTCTGCAAGAACAAAACTCTGAAGGAAGGGATGGAAACAAAGCCAAAGCCGTGATGTTGGGATATGTAGAAGCTATATTTTCTCAATGCAGAACTATTCAGCTGCATTGCTTTTAGAGAATTGGAAATCTGCAAATGAAAATAACTTCAGGGTAAAAACTCGTAATCTTAATTATCGCTTAAAGTTCACGCTGAGTATTGATCTTTTTGACAATAGAGCGGTGCGGGAATCCTAAAACCTGGAAAGGCTTTTTCCACTTTTTTCGACTCAATTTCAACATTGTTTTGAACATGTTTGGGGTTAGACACGTGAAATAAGGTCTGTGGTTATCACAAGCTGAAGACATTTTATTTAGATAAAATATGTCAGTAAATATACCCCATTGGTAAGTTCCCAAAGCTTGTATGTGTCCTAAAAACAGCTGTTGCTAACAAGTGACTAAATAAACTATTAAACATCATCACGCCGAAAATTAGCCACGTTTAGCTTAGCGTTGGTGATGCACGACCATGTAGGATGTGATAATAGCCTCATCCCAATACCCCTCCTCTCTTCCCCTCCTCCGGGACTTGACCCGGAAATCGATCAAGACACGCCATTTTGAAGGACGTCCCAATAGCTGAAATGCACACGGAGGAGTTGAGGAGGGGTGAGGGGGGAGGGGTGAGGGAGGAGGGGTGAGGGGGGAGGGGGGAGGGGGGAGGGGTGAGGGAGGATACACGCGAGCAGACTACGCGGAAGTGTTTTCACTACTCGCGTATAAAAGCCCCGCCCCCACCTTCACAGCTGATCCATTTCAACAGAGCAAAACCGACAACTGCAAGATGAGTGGAAAAGCGTCACATAAATGTATAAGTGCTCACAGCTCCGTGGGAATTATTATGTGCAATTCATTTCTAAAAGGCTTTCACATTACTATAATTATATTTTTATTTAAATGTAGGCTACATTTTACACCAAAACGGAACACAAAAGCAGGACCAACCATCATACATTGAATTCCTTGACTAACAAGAGAAAGATTCATTCATTTAAATAAATATTTAACAACAAATGGACCGGTCCTAAGGGGTTATTCAGTTAAGCCCGATGAGAGGGGATACAACTGTGCACATGTCATCATTAACAGACGTTGTTTAAAAGTGATGTGAATGTCCCAATTAATACCTGAGGACTCCTCTGTCCTCGCGTCACCTCCTCGTGTCTCTCGCTCGCATCTTACGGAGGCGGAGCTAAGACGCAAGGAAGGGACGCGAGTGAGGGAAAGGAGGAGTCGAGGAGGGGTATTGGGATAAGGCTAGTGTGTTTATAGCATTACGTTGTTGTCTTTTACTGGGATGTGTT